>NW_022587951.1:0-31192 GCF_009834535.1 Camelus ferus | reverse complement strand
GAGTAACGAGAGTAATAGTTTCTCCTGGAAACCGTTCCCTTTGTACTAGATGAACGAACGTCTCTACACATGCTCATTTCTGAGTGATAATTGTGTGTGAAAGCCGTCCTTCATCTAGCTTGTTGGGAACCCAAAGTTTCTTTTCATGTGCAAACACCATTCCATACATATATATGGGGAAGTAAAAGATCCAAATCGGTTTTAAAGTGAAAATTGCAGGAACTATATCCCAGCACTAGGAAACAGTAGTGAAAAACCATAGTAAATATATCTACGCAAACAGTTCCATTTGAGCTAGATGAACGAACGTCTCTCCACATGCTCAGTAATGAGAGATAAGCGTGTTTGAAAGCAGTCCTTCATCTAGCTTGTTTGGAACACAAAGTTTTTTTAGATGCAAACTCCATTCCATACATATAAATGGAGAGGAACTAGATCAAAATCGGTTTTACAGTGAAAACTGCAGGAACTTCATAAAGGCACTAGGAAACCCACTGAGAAACCAGAGTAATTTTCTCCTACAACCCGTTCCATTTGTGCTAATATGAACGAACTTCTCTCCACATGCTCAGGTCTGAGTGATAAGTGTGTTTGAAAGCCGTCCTTCACCTAGCATCTTTGGAACACATAGATTCTTTTCAGTTGCAAACAAAATTACTTACTTATATATTGGGAGGTACTAGCTCCAAATAGATTTTACAGTGAAAACTGCAGGAACTTCAAACCGGCACTAGGAAACATACAGAGAAACATGAGTAAATGTTTCCCCTGAAAACCGTTCCCTTTGTTATAAAAGAACGAACGTCTCTCCACATGCAGAGTTCTGAGAGATAAGTGTGTGTGAAAGCCGTCCAACAAATAGCATGTTGGGAACAAAAAGTACTCTTCAGTTGCCAAATCCACTCCATACATATATATAGGGAAATACTAGCTCCAACTCGGTTTACAGTGAAAACTGCAGGAACTTCAAAACGGTACAAGGAAACAGACTGAGAAACCAGAGAAATAGTTTCTCCTGCAAACCGTTCCCTTTGAGCTAGATGAACGAAAGTCTCTCCACATGCTTAGTTCTGAGAAATAAGTGTGTGTGAAATCCGTCCTTGATCTAGCTTGTTGGTAACAAAAAGTTTCTTTTCAGTTGAAAAATCCACTCTATATATATGTATTGGTAGGTAATAGTTCCAACTCAGTTTACAGTGAAAACTGTAGGAAATTCAAATCGGTACAACGAATCATACTGAGAAACCAGAGAAAAGTTTCTCCTGTTACCCATTCCGTTTGTGCTAGATGAACGAACGTCTCTCCACATGCTCAGTTCTGAGACATAAGTTTCGGTGAAAGCCGTCCTTCACCTAGCTTGTTGGGAATACAAAGTTTCTTTTCAGGTGCAAATTCCACTCCATACTTATATATGGGGAGGTACTAGCTCCAACCCTCTTTTAACAGTGAAAACTGCAGGAAATTCAAACCGGCGCTAGGAATCAGACTGAGAAACCAGAGTAAAAGTTTCTACTTCAACCGGTTCCGTTTGAGGTAGATGAAAGAACGTCTCTTCACATGCTCAATTCTGAGAGATAAGTGTGTTTGAAAGCCGTCTTTCAACTAGCTTCTTGGGAACAGATAGTTTCTTTTCAGTTGCAAACTCAATTACTTACTTATATATATTGGGAGGTACTAGCTCCAAATCTGTTTTACAGTGAAAACTTCAGGAACTTCAAACCGGCACTAGGAAACATACTGAGAAAACAGAGAAAATGTTTCTCCTGAAACCCGTTCCTTTGTGATAGATGAACGAACGCCTCTCCACATGCACAGTTCTGAGAGATAAGTGTGTATGAAAGCCGTCCTTCACCTAGCTTGTTGGGAACAAAAAGTTATTTTCAGTTGACAACTCCACTCCATAATTATATATATGGATGTACTAACTCCAACTCTGTTTTACAGTGAAAACTGCAGGAACTTCAAAACGGCACATGGAAACAGACTGAGAACCCAGAGTAAAAGTTTCTCTTGCAAACCGTTCCGTTTGTGCTAGATGAACGAAGGTCTCTCCACATGCTCAGTTCTGAGAGATATGTGTGTTTGAAAGCCGTTCTTCAACTAGCTTATTGGGAACACAAAGTTTCTTTTCAGGTGTAAATCCAACTCCATATTTATATATGGGAAGTTACTAGCTCCAACTCTCTTTTACAGTGAAAACTTCAGGAACTTCAAAATGGCAGTAGGAATCAGACTGAGAAACCACAGTAAAACTTTCCCCTTCAACCGGTTCCCTTTGAGCTAGATGAACAAATGTCTCTACACATGCTCAGTTCTGAGTGATTATTGTGTGTGAAAGCCGTCTTCACCTAGCTTGTTGGGAACACAAAGTCTTTTCAGTTGCAAACACCATTCCATTCATATAAATGGGGAGGTACTAGCTCCAAATCTGTTTTAAAGAGAAAATTCCAAGAACTTCATAATGGCTCTAGGAAACAGACTGAGAAACCAGAGTAAAATTTTCTCCTGAAATCCGTTCCGTTTGTGCTAGATGAACGAACGTCTCTCCACATGCTCACTTCTGAGAGATAAGTTTGTGTGAAAGCCGTCCTTCACCTATCTTGTTGGGAACACAAATTTTCTTTTCATATGCAAATTGCAATCCATACTTATATATGGGGAGGTACTAGCTCCAACTATCTTTTACAGTGTAAACTGCAGGAACTACATAATGGCACTAGGAAACAGACTGAGAAACCAGAGTAAAATTTCTCCTTCAAACCATTCCCTTTGTGCTAGATGAACGAACGTCTCTCCACATGCTCAGTTATGAGAGATAATTGTGTTTGAAAGCCGTCCATCACCTAGATTCTTGGGAACACATAGTTTCTTTTCAGTTGCAAACTCCAATACTTACTTATATATTGGGAGGTACTAGCTCCAAATCGGTTTTACAGTGCAAACTTCAGGAACTTCAAACCGGCACTAGGAAATAGACTGAGAAACAAGAGTAAATGTTTCTCCTGAAATCCTTTCCTTTTGTGATAGATAAACGAACGACTATCCACATGCACATTTCTGAGTGAAAACTCTGTGTGAAAGCCGTCCTTCACCTCGCTTGTTGGGAACAAAACGTTATTTTCAGTTGCCAAATCCACTCCATACATATATATAGGGTGGTACTAACTCCAACTCGGTTTTACAGTGAAAACTGCAGGAACTTCAAAACGGCACAAGGAAACAGACTGAGGAACCAGAGTAAAAGTTTCTCTTGCAACCCGTTCCGTTTGTGCTAGATGAACGAACGTCTCTCCACATGCTCAGTTTGAGAGATAAGTGTGTGTGAAAGCCGTCCTTCACCTAGCTTGTTGGGAACACAAAATTTTTTTACAGGTGCAAATTCCACTCCATAATTATATATATGGGGAGGTACTAGCTCCAAATCTGTTTTACAGTGAAAAGTGCAGGGAATTCAATCCGGCACTAGGAAACAGACTGAGAAACCTGAGTAAAAGTTTCTCTTGCAAAACGTTCCCTTTGTACTAGATGAACGAACGTCTCTCCACATGCTCATTACTGAAAGATATTTGTGTTTGAAAGTCGTACTTCACCTAGCTTGGTGTGAACACAAAGTTTCTTTTCAGTTGCAAACTCGATTCCACACATATATATTGGGAGGTACAAGCTCCAATTCGGTTTTACAGTGAAAACTGCAGGAACTTCAAACTGGCACTAGGAAACAGAATGATATACCAGAATAAAATTTCTCCTGCAAACCGTTCCCTTTGTGCTAGATGAACGAATGTCTCTCCACATGCTCAGTTCTGAGAAATAAGTGTGTTTGAAAGCCGTCATTCAACTAGCTTCTTGGGAACACATAGTATCTTTTCAGGTGCAAACTCCATTCCATACATATATATGGGGAGGTACTAGTCCAAATCTTTTTTACAATGAAAAATGCAGGAACTTCATACCTGCACAAGGAAACAGACTGAGAAACCAGAGTAAAAGTTCTCCTGGATACCGTTCACTTTGTGCTAGATGAACGAATGTCTCTCCACATGCTCAGTTCTGAGATATAAATGTGTGTGAAAGCCGTCCTTCATCTATCTTGTTGGTAACACAAAGTTTCTTTTCAATTGCAAAATCCACTCCATACATATATATTGGGAGGTACTAGCTCCAACTCAGATTTACAGTGAATACTGCAGGAACTTCAAACCGGCACTACGAATAAGACTGAGAAACCAGAGAAAAAGTTTCTCCTGCCTCCCGTTCCGTTTGTGCTATATGAAAGAATGTCTCTCCACATGTTCAGTTCTGAGAGATAAGTGTGTTTGAAAGGCGTCCTTCACCTAGCTTGTTGGGAACACTAAGTTTCTTTTCAGTTGCAAATTCCACTCCATACATATATAAGGGGAGGTACTAGCTCAACTCTGTTTTACAGTGAAAACTGCAGGAACTTCAAACCGGCACTAGGAAACAGACTGAGAAACCAGAGTAAAAGTTTCTCCTGCAAAACATTCCCTTTGTGCTAGATGAACGAACGTCTCCAACATGCTCAGTTCTGAAAATTAAGTGTGTTTGAAAGCCGTTCTTCACCTAGCTTGTTGGGAACAAAGAGATTCTTTTCAGTTTCAAACTCGATTCCACACATATATATTGGGAAGTGCTAGCTCCAAATCGGTTTTACAGTGAAAACTGCAGGAACTTCAATCCGGCACTAGGAAACAGACTGAGATACCAGATTAAAAGTTTCTCCTGCAACCCGTTCCCTTTGTGCTAGATGAACGAACCTCCCTCCACATGCTTAATTCTGAGAGATAAGTGTGATTGAAATCCGTCTTTCAACTAGCTTCTTGGGAACACATAGTTCCTTTTCAGGTGCAAACAGCATTCCATACATATATATGGGGAGGTACTGGCTCCAAATCGGTTTTACAGTGAAAAATGAAGGAACTTCATGCCGGCACTAGAAAACAGATTTGGAAACCAGAGTAAAAGTTTCCATTTCAAAACGTTCCCTTTGTGCTAGATGAACGAAAATCTCTCCACATGCTCAATTCTGAGAGATAAGTGTGTTTGAAAGCCATCCTTCAACTAGCTTCTTGGGAACACATAGATTCTTTTCAGAAGCAAACCCCAATCCATACTTATATATTGGCTGGTACTAGTTCCAAATCCATTTTACAGTGAAAACTGCAGGAACTTCAAACCGGCTCTAGAAAACAGACTGAGAAACCAAATAAAAGTTTCTCCTAGACACCGTTCCATTTTTGCTAGACGAATGAAAGTCTCTCCCCATGCTCACTTCTGAGAGATAAGTGTGTGTGAATGTCGTCCTTAACTTAGCTTGTTGGGAACACAAAGTTTCTTTCCATTTGCAAATTCCACTCCATTCATATACATGGGGAGGTACTAGCTCCAACTCGGTTTTAAAGTGAAAACTGCATTAAATTCAAACCTGCACTAGGAAACAGACTGAGAATCCAGAATAAATGTTTCTCCTGAAAACCGTTCCCTTTGTGCTAGATGAACGAACGTTCATCCACATGCTCAATACTGAGAGATAAATGTGTGTGAAAGCCGTCCTTCACCTAGCTTGTTGGAAACAAAAAGTTCTTTTCAGTTGCCTACTCCACTCCATACATATCTATGGGGAGATACTAGCTCCAAATCGGTTTTACAGTGAAAATTGCAGGAACTTCAAACCGGCACAAGGAAACAGACTGAGAAACCAGAGTAAAAGTTTCTCCTGCATCCCGTTCCATTTGTGCTAGATGAACGAACGTCTCTCCAAATGCTCAGTTCTGAGAGATAAGTGTGTGTGAAAGCCGTATTTCACCTAGCTTGTTGGGAACACAAAGTTTCTTTTCAGTAGCAAACTCGATTCCATACATATATATGGGGAGGTACTAGCTCCAAATCTGTTTTACAGTGAAAACTGCAGGAACATGTAACCGGCACTAGGAAACAGACTGAGAAACCAGAGAAAAATTTCTCCTTCAACCAGTTCCCTTTGAGCTAGATGAACGGACGTCTCTCCACATGCTCAGTTCTGAAAAATAAGTGTGTTTGAAAGCGGTACTTCACCTAGCTTGTTGGGAACACAAAGTTTCTTTTCAGTAGCAAACTCGATTCCATACATATATAAGGAGATGTACTATCTCCAAATCGGTTTTACAGTGAAAACGGCAGGAACTTCAAACCGGCACTAGGAAACAGACTGAGAAACCAGAGAAATAGTTTTTCCTGCAAATCGTTCCCTTTGTGCTAGATGAACGAACTTCTCTCCACATCCTCAGTTCTGAGAGATAAATGTGTGTGAAAGCCGTACTTCACCTATCTTGTTGGGAACTTAAAATTTCTTTTCAGGTGCAAACTCCATTCCATACATATATATGGGGAGGCAAAAGCTCCAAATCTGTTTTACAGTGAAAATTGCCGGAATTTCATAACGGCAGTAGGAAACAGTCTGAAAAACCAGAGTAAATGTTTCTCCAAAACCGTTCCATTTTTGCTAGAGGAACGAACGGCGCTCCACATGCTCAGTTATTTGAGATAAGTGTGTTTGAAAGCCGTCCTTCAGCTAGCTTGTTGGGAACAAAAAGTTCTTTTCAGTTGCCAACTCCAATCCATACATATATATAGGTTGGTACTAGCCCCAACTCGGTTTTACAGTGAAAACTGCAGGAACTTCAAACCGGCACTATGAATAAGATTGAGAAACCAGAGTAAAAGTTTCCCTGCAACAAGTTCCGTTTGTGCTAGATGAACGAACGTCTCTCCACATGCTCAATTCTGAGAGATAAGTGTGTTTGAAAGCCGTACTTCCACTAGCTCCTTGGGAACACATAGTTCCTTTTCAGTTGCAAAATCCATTCCATACTTATATATTGCGTGATATTAGCTCCAAATCGGTTTTACAGTGAAAAATATAGGAACATTCTACCGGCTCTAGGAAACACACTGAGAAAACAGAGTAAAAATTTCTCCTAGATCCCGTTCCATTTTTGCTAGACGAATAAACGTCTCTCCACATTCTCACTTCAGAGAGATTTGTGTGTGTGAAAGTCGTCCTTAAGCTAGCTTTTTGGGAACACAAATTTTTTTTCATTTGCAAATTCCACTCCTTTCATATACATGGGGAGGTACTAGCTCCAACTCGGTTTTACAGTGAAAACTGCAGGAACTTCAAACCGGCACTAGGAAACAGACTGAGAACCCAGAGTAAATATTTCTCCTGAAATCCGTTCCCTTTTTGCTAGATGAACGAACGTCTCTCCAAATGCAAAGTTCTGAGTGACAAATGTGTGTGAAAGCCGTCCTTCAACTAGCTTGTTGGGAACTAAAAGTTCTTCTCACTTGCCAACTCCACTCCATACATATATATTGGGAGATACTAGCTCCAACTCGGTTTTACAGTGAAAACTGCAGGAACTTCTACCCGGCACAAGGAAACAGACTGAGAACCCAGGGTAAAAGTTTCTGCTGCATCCCGTTCCATTTGTGCTAGATGAACGAACGTCTCCCAAATGCTCAGTTCTGAGAGATAAGTGTGTGTGAAAGCCGTCCTTCAACTAACTTGTTGGGAACACTAAGTTTCTTTTCAGGTGCAAATTCCACTCCATACATATATAAGGGGAGGTACTAGCTCCAACACTTTTTTACAGTGAAAACTGCAGGAACTTCAAACCGGCACTAAGAAAAAGACTGAGAAACCAGAGTAAAAGTTTCTCCTGCAAAACATTCCCTTTGTGCTAGATGAACGAACGTCTCTCCACATGCTCAGTTCTGAAAAGTAAGTGTGTTTGAAAGCCGTCCTTCACCTAGCTTGTTGGGAACACAAAGATTCTTTTCAGTTTCAAACTCGATTCCACACATATATATTGGGAAGTGCAGGCTCCAAATCGGTTTTACAGTTAAAACTGCATGAACTTCAATCCGGCCCTAAGAAACAGACTGAGAAACTAGATTAAATGTTTCTCCTGAAACCCGTTCCCTTTGTGCTAGATGAACCAAACTCTCTCCTCATGCTTAATTCTGAGAGATAAGTGTGTTTGAAATCCGTCTTTCAACTAGCTTATTGGGAACACATAGTTCCTTTTCAGGTGCAAACACCATTCCATACATATATATGGGGAGGTACTAGCTCCAAATCTGTTTTACAGTGAAAAATAAAGGAACTTCATACCGGCACTAGAAAACAGACTGAGAAACCAGAGTAAAATTTTCCATTTCAAACCGTTCCCTTTATGCTAGATGAACGAACGTCTCTCCACATGCTCAGTTCTGAGAGATAAGTGTGTTTGAAAGCCATTCTTCAACTAGCTTCTTGGGAAAACATAGATTCTTTTCAGAAGCAAACCCCAATCCATACTTATATATTGGCTGGTACTAGTTCCAAATCCATTTTACAGTGAAAAATGCAGGAACTTCAAACTGGCTCTAGGGAACAGAGTGAGAAACCAAATAAAATTTTCTCCTAGACACCATTCCATTTTTGCTAGACGAACGAATGTCTCTCCCCATGCTCACTTCTGAGAGATAAGTGTGTGTGAAAGTCGTCCTTAACTTAGCTTGTTGGGAACACAAAGTTTCTTTTCAGTTGCCAAAACTACTCCATATATATATATAGGGATGTACAAGCTCAAACTCGGTTTTACATTGAAAACTGCAGGAAATTCAAATCAGCACAAGGAAAAAGACTGAGAAACCAGAGTAATAGTTTCTCCTGCAAACCATTCCTTTAGAGCTAGATGAACGAACGTATTTCCACATGCTCAGTTCTGAGAGAAAAATGTGTGTGAAAGCCGTCCTTCATCTAGCTTGTTGGTAACACAAAGTTTCTTTTCAGTTGCATAATCCACTCCATACATATATATTGGGAGGTACTAGCTCCAACTCAGTTTTACAGTGAAAACTGCAGGAACTTCAAACCGGCACTACGATTCAGACTGTGAAACCAGAGTAAAAGTTTCCCCTGCAAACCGTTCAGTTTGAGCTAGATGAACGAAATTCTCTCCACATGTTCAGTTCTGAGAGATAAGTGTGTGTGAAAGCCGTCCTTCACCTAGCTTGTTGGGAACACAAAGTTTCATTCAGGTGCAAATTCCACTCCATTCATATATATGGGGATGTACTATCTCCAACTCTGTTTTATAGTGAAAACTGCAGGAACGTCATACCGGCACTAGGAAACAGACTGAGAAATCAGATTAATAGTTTCTCCTGCAAAACTTTCCATTTGTGCTAGATGAACGAACGTCTCTCCACATGCTCTGTTCTAAAAGATAAGTGTGTTTTAAAGCCGCCCTTCACCTAGCTTGTTGGGAACACAAAGTTTCTTTTCAGATGCAAACGCGATTCCACACATATATATGGGGAGGTACAAGTACCAAATCGGTTTTACAGTGAAAACTGCAGGAACTTCAAACCGGTACTAGGAAACAGACTGGGATACCAGATAAAAATTTTCTCCTGCAACCCGTTCCCTTTGTGCTAGATGAACGAACGTCTCTCCACATGCTCAGTTCTGAGAGATAATTGGGATTGAAAGCCGTCCTTCAAATAGCTTCGTGGGAACACAGAGTTTCTTTTCAGTTGCAAAGTCCATTCCATACATATATATGGGGAGGTACTAGCTCCAAATCGGTTTTACATTGAAAAATGCAGGAACTTCATACCGGCACTAGGAAACCGACAGAGAAACCAGAGAAATAGTTTCCCCATCAACCCGTTCCTTTTGAGGTATATGAACGAACCTCTCTCCACATGCTCAGTTATGAAAGATAATTGAGTTTGATAGCCGTCCTTCACCGAGCTTCTTGGGAACACAAAGTTTCTTTTCAGGAGCTAACTCGATTCCTTACATATATATGGGGAGGTACTAGCTCCAAATAGGTTTTACAGTGAAAATTGCAGGAACTTAAAACCGGCACTAGGAAACAGACTGAGAAACCAGATTAAAAGTTTCTCCTGCAACCCTTTCCTTCTGTGATAGATAAACGAACGTCTCTCCAAATGCTCAATACTGAAAGATAAGTGAGTGTGAAAACCGTCATTCACCTAGCTTGTTGGATACCCAAAGTTTCTTTTCAGGTGCAAACTCCATTCGATACATATAATAAGGGAGGTACTAGCTCCAAATCGGTTTTACAGTGTAAACTGCAGGAACTTCATAACGGCAGTAGGAAACAGACTGTGACACCAGAGTAAAAGAATCTCACTCAAACCGTTCCCTTTGTGCTAGATGAACGAACGTCTCTCCACATGCTCAGGTCTGAGTGATAAGTGTGTTTGAAAGCCGTCCTTCACCTAGCATCTTTGGAACACATAGATTCTTTTCAGTTGCAAACAAAATTACTTACTTATATATTGGGAGGTACTAGCTCCAAATAGATTTTACAGTGAAAACTGCAGGAACTTCAAACCGGCACTAGGAAACATACAGAGAAACATGAGTAAATGTTTCCCCTGAAAACCGTTCCCTTTGTTATAAAAGAACGAACGTCTCTCCACATGCAGAGTTCTGAGAGATAAGTGTGTGTGAAAGCCGTCCAACAAATAGCATGTTGGGAACAAAAAGTACTCTTCAGTTGCCAAATCCACTCCATACATATATATAGGGAAATACTAGCTCCAACTCGGTTTTACAGTGAAAACTGCAGGAACTTCAAAACGGTACAAGGAAACAGACTGAGAAACCAGAGAAATAGTTTCTCCTGCAAACCGTTCCCTTTGAGCTAGATGAACGAAAGTCTCTCCACATGCTTAGTTCTGAGAAATAAGTGTGTGTGAAATCCGTCCTTGATCTAGCTTGTTGGTAACAAAAAGTTTCTTTTCAGTTGAAAAATCCACTCTATATATATGTATTGGTAGGTAATAGTTCCAACTCAGTTTTACAGTGAAAACTGTAGGAAATTCAAATCGGTACAACGAATCATACTGAGAAACCAGAGAAAAGTTTCTCCTGTTACCCATTCCGTTTGTGCTAGATGAACGAACGTCTCTCCACATGCTCAGTTCTGAGACATAAGTTTCGGTGAAAGCCGTCCTTCACCTAGCTTGTTGGGAATACAAAGTTTCTTTTCAGGTGCAAATTCCACTCCATACTTATATATGGGGAGGTACTAGCTCCAACCCTCTTTTAACAGTGAAAACTGCAGGAAATTCAAACCGGCGCTAGGAATCAGACTGAGAAACCAGAGTAAAAGTTTCTACTTCAACCGGTTCCGTTTGAGGTAGATGAAAGAACGTCTCTTCACATGCTCAATTCTGAGAGATAAGTGTGTTTGAAAGCCGTCTTTCAACTAGCTTCTTGGGAACAGATAGTTTCTTTTCAGTTGCAAACTCAATTACTTACTTATATATATTGGGAGGTACTAGCTCCAAATCTGTTTTACAGTGAAAACTTCAGGAACTTCAAACCGGCACTAGGAAACATACTGAGAAAACAGAGAAAATGTTTCTCCTGAAACCCGTTCCTTTTGTGATAGATGAACGAACGCCTCTCCACATGCACAGTTCTGAGAGATAAGTGTGTATGAAAGCCGTCCTTCACCTAGCTTGTTGGGAACAAAAAGTTATTTTCAGTTGACAACTCCACTCCATAATTATATATATGGATGTACTAACTCCAACTCTGTTTTACAGTGAAAACTGCAGGAACTTCAAAACGGCACATGGAAACAGACTGAGAACCCAGAGTAAAAGTTTCTCTTGCAAACCGTTCCGTTTGTGCTAGATGAACGAAGGTCTCTCCACATGCTCAGTTCTGAGAGATATGTGTGTTTGAAAGCCGTTCTTCAACTAGCTTATTGGGAACACAAAGTTTCTTTTCAGGTGTAAATCCAACTCCATATTTATATATGGGAAGTTACTAGCTCCAACTCTCTTTTACAGTGAAAACTTCAGGAACTTCAAAATGGCAGTAGGAATCAGACTGAGAAACCACAGTAAAACTTTCCCCTTCAACCGGTTCCCTTTGAGCTAGATGAACAAATGTCTCTACACATGCTCAGTTCTGAGTGATTATTGTGTGTGAAAGCCGTCTTCACCTAGCTTGTTGGGAACACAAAGTCTTTTCAGTTGCAAACACCATTCCATTCATATAAATGGGGAGGTACTAGCTCCAAATCTGTTTTAAAGAGAAAATTCCAAGAACTTCATAATGGCTCTAGGAAACAGACTGAGAAACCAGAGTAAAATTTTCTCCTGAAATCCGTTCCGTTTGTGCTAGATGAACGAACGTCTCTCCACATGCTCACTTCTGAGAGATAAGTTTGTGTGAAAGCCGTCCTTCACCTATCTTGTTGGGAACACAAATTTTCTTTTCATATGCAAATTGCAATCCATACTTATATATGGGGAGGTACTAGCTCCAACTATCTTTTACAGTGTAAACTGCAGGAACTACATAATGGCACTAGGAAACAGACTGAGAAACCAGAGTAAAATTTCTCCTTCAAACCATTCCCTTTGTGCTAGATGAACGAACGTCTCTCCACATGCTCAGTTATGAGAGATAATTGTGTTTGAAAGCCGTCCATCACCTAGATTCTTGGGAACACATAGTTTCTTTTCAGTTGCAAACTCCAATACTTACTTATATATTGGGAGGTACTAGCTCCAAATCGGTTTTACAGTGCAAACTTCAGGAACTTCAAACCGGCACTAGGAAATAGACTGAGAAACAAGAGTAAATGTTTCTCCTGAAATCCTTTCCTTTTGTGATAGATAAACGAACGACTATCCACATGCACATTTCTGAGTGAAAACTCTGTGTGAAAGCCGTCCTTCACCTCGCTTGTTGGGAACAAAACGTTATTTTCAGTTGCCAAATCCACTCCATACATATATATAGGGTGGTACTAACTCCAACTCGGTTTTACAGTGAAAACTGCAGGAACTTCAAAACGGCACAAGGAAACAGACTGAGGAACCAGAGTAAAAGTTTCTCTTGCAACCCGTTCCGTTTGTGCTAGATGAACGAACGTCTCTCCACATGCTCAGTTTGAGAGATAAGTGTGTGTGAAAGCCGTCCTTCACCTAGCTTGTTGGGAACACAAAATTTTTTTACAGGTGCAAATTCCACTCCATAATTATATATATGGGGAGGTACTAGCTCCAAATCTGTTTTACAGTGAAAAGTGCAGGGAATTCAATCCGGCACTAGGAAACAGACTGAGAAACCTGAGTAAAAGTTTCTCTTGCAAAACGTTCCCTTTGTACTAGATGAACGAACGTCTCTCCACATGCTCATTACTGAAAGATATTTGTGTTTGAAAGTCGTACTTCACCTAGCTTGGTGTGAACACAAAGTTTCTTTTCAGTTGCAAACTCGATTCCACACATATATATTGGGAGGTACAAGCTCCAATTCGGTTTTACAGTGAAAACTGCAGGAACTTCAAACTGGCACTAGGAAACAGAATGATATACCAGAATAAAATTTCTCCTGCAAACCGTTCCCTTTGTGCTAGATGAACGAATGTCTCTCCACATGCTCAGTTCTGAGAAATAAGTGTGTTTGAAAGCCGTCATTCAACTAGCTTCTTGGGAACACATAGTATCTTTTCAGGTGCAAACTCCATTCCATACATATATATGGGGAGGTACTAGTCCAAATCTTTTTTACAATGAAAAATGCAGGAACTTCATACCTGCACAAGGAAACAGACTGAGAAACCAGAGTAAAAGTTCTCCTGGATACCGTTCACTTTGTGCTAGATGAACGAATGTCTCTCCACATGCTCAGTTCTGAGATATAAATGTGTGTGAAAGCCGTCCTTCATCTATCTTGTTGGTAACACAAAGTTTCTTTTCAATTGCAAAATCCACTCCATACATATATATTGGGAGGTACTAGCTCCAACTCAGATTTACAGTGAATACTGCAGGAACTTCAAACCGGCACTACGAATAAGACTGAGAAACCAGAGAAAAAGTTTCTCCTGCCTCCCGTTCCGTTTGTGCTATATGAAAGAATGTCTCTCCACATGTTCAGTTCTGAGAGATAAGTGTGTTTGAAAGGCGTCCTTCACCTAGCTTGTTGGGAACACTAAGTTTCTTTTCAGTTGCAAATTCCACTCCATACATATATAAGGGGAGGTACTAGCTCAACTCTGTTTTACAGTGAAAACTGCAGGAACTTCAAACCGGCACTAGGAAACAGACTGAGAAACCAGAGTAAAAGTTTCTCCTGCAAAACATTCCCTTTGTGCTAGATGAACGAACGTCTCCAACATGCTCAGTTCTGAAAATTAAGTGTGTTTGAAAGCCGTTCTTCACCTAGCTTGTTGGGAACAAAGAGATTCTTTTCAGTTTCAAACTCGATTCCACACATATATATTGGGAAGTGCTAGCTCCAAATCGGTTTTACAGTGAAAACTGCAGGAACTTCAATCCGGCACTAGGAAACAGACTGAGATACCAGATTAAAAGTTTCTCCTGCAACCCGTTCCCTTTGTGCTAGATGAACGAACCTCCCTCCACATGCTTAATTCTGAGAGATAAGTGTGATTGAAATCCGTCTTTCAACTAGCTTCTTGGGAACACATAGTTCCTTTTCAGGTGCAAACAGCATTCCATACATATATATGGGGAGGTACTGGCTCCAAATCGGTTTTACAGTGAAAAATGAAGGAACTTCATGCCGGCACTAGAAAACAGATTTGGAAACCAGAGTAAAAGTTTCCATTTCAAAACGTTCCCTTTGTGCTAGATGAACGAAAATCTCTCCACATGCTCAATTCTGAGAGATAAGTGTGTTTGAAAGCCATCCTTCAACTAGCTTCTTGGGAACACATAGATTCTTTTCAGAAGCAAACCCCAATCCATACTTATATATTGGCTGGTACTAGTTCCAAATCCATTTTACAGTGAAAACTGCAGGAACTTCAAACCGGCTCTAGAAAACAGACTGAGAAACCAAATAAAAGTTTCTCCTAGACACCGTTCCATTTTTGCTAGACGAATGAAAGTCTCTCCCCATGCTCACTTCTGAGAGATAAGTGTGTGTGAATGTCGTCCTTAACTTAGCTTGTTGGGAACACAAAGTTTCTTTCCATTTGCAAATTCCACTCCATTCATATACATGGGGAGGTACTAGCTCCAACTCGGTTTTAAAGTGAAAACTGCATTAAATTCAAACCTGCACTAGGAAACAGACTGAGAATCCAGAATAAATGTTTCTCCTGAAAACCGTTCCCTTTGTGCTAGATGAACGAACGTTCATCCACATGCTCAATACTGAGAGATAAATGTGTGTGAAAGCCGTCCTTCACCTAGCTTGTTGGAAACAAAAAGTTCTTTTCAGTTGCCTACTCCACTCCATACATATCTATGGGGAGATACTAGCTCCAAATCGGTTTTACAGTGAAAATTGCAGGAACTTCAAACCGGCACAAGGAAACAGACTGAGAAACCAGAGTAAAAGTTTCTCCTGCATCCCGTTCCATTTGTGCTAGATGAACGAACGTCTCTCCAAATGCTCAGTTCTGAGAGATAAGTGTGTGTGAAAGCCGTATTTCACCTAGCTTGTTGGGAACACAAAGTTTCTTTTCAGTAGCAAACTCGATTCCATACATATATATGGGGAGGTACTAGCTCCAAATCTGTTTTACAGTGAAAACTGCAGGAACATGTAACCGGCACTAGGAAACAGACTGAGAAACCAGAGAAAAATTTCTCCTTCAACCAGTTCCCTTTGAGCTAGATGAACGGACGTCTCTCCACATGCTCAGTTCTGAAAAATAAGTGTGTTTGAAAGCGGTACTTCACCTAGCTTGTTGGGAACACAAAGTTTCTTTTCAGTAGCAAACTCGATTCCATACATATATAAGGAGATGTACTATCTCCAAATCGGTTTTACAGTGAAAACGGCAGGAACTTCAAACCGGCACTAGGAAACAGACTGAGAAACCAGAGAAATAGTTTTTCCTGCAAATCGTTCCCTTTGTGCTAGATGAACGAACTTCTCTCCACATCCTCAGTTCTGAGAGATAAATGTGTGTGAAAGCCGTACTTCACCTATCTTGTTGGGAACTTAAAATTTCTTTTCAGGTGCAAACTCCATTCCATACATATATATGGGGAGGCAAAAGCTCCAAATCTGTTTTACAGTGAAAATTGCCGGAATTTCATAACGGCAGTAGGAAACAGTCTGAAAAACCAGAGTAAATGTTTCTCCAAAACCGTTCCATTTTTGCTAGAGGAACGAACGGCGCTCCACATGCTCAGTTATTTGAGATAAGTGTGTTTGAAAGCCGTCCTTCAGCTAGCTTGTTGGGAACAAAAAGTTCTTTTCAGTTGCCAACTCCAATCCATACATATATATAGGTTGGTACTAGCCCCAACTCGGTTTTACAGTGAAAACTGCAGGAACTTCAAACCGGCACTATGAATAAGATTGAGAAACCAGAGTAAAAGTTTCCCTGCAACAAGTTCCGTTTGTGCTAGATGAACGAACGTCTCTCCACATGCTCAATTCTGAGAGATAAGTGTGTTTGAAAGCCGTACTTCCACTAGCTCCTTGGGAACACATAGTTCCTTTTCAGTTGCAAAATCCATTCCATACTTATATATTGCGTGATATTAGCTCCAAATCGGTTTTACAGTGAAAAATATAGGAACATTCTACCGGCTCTAGGAAACACACTGAGAAAACAGAGTAAAAATTTCTCCTAGATCCCGTTCCATTTTTGCTAGACGAATAAACGTCTCTCCACATTCTCACTTCAGAGAGATTTGTGTGTGTGAAAGTCGTCCTTAAGCTAGCTTTTTGGGAACACAAATTTTTTTTCATTTGCAAATTCCACTCCTTTCATATACATGGGGAGGTACTAGCTCCAACTCGGTTTTACAGTGAAAACTGCAGGAACTTCAAACCGGCACTAGGAAACAGACTGAGAACCCAGAGTAAATATTTCTCCTGAAATCCGTTCCCTTTTTGCTAGATGAACGAACGTCTCTCCAAATGCAAAGTTCTGAGTGACAAATGTGTGTGAAAGCCGTCCTTCAACTAGCTTGTTGGGAACTAAAAGTTCTTCTCACTTGCCAACTCCACTCCATACATATATATTGGGAGATACTAGCTCCAACTCGGTTTTACAGTGAAAACTGCAGGAACTTCTACCCGGCACAAGGAAACAGACTGAGAACCCAGGGTAAAAGTTTCTGCTGCATCCCGTTCCATTTGTGCTAGATGAACGAACGTCTCCCAAATGCTCAGTTCTGAGAGATAAGTGTGTGTGAAAGCCGTCCTTCAACTAACTTGTTGGGAACACTAAGTTTCTTTTCAGGTGCAAATTCCACTCCATACATATATAAGGGGAGGTACTAGCTCCAACACTTTTTTACAGTGAAAACTGCAGGAACTTCAAACCGGCACTAAGAAAAAGACTGAGAAACCAGAGTAAAAGTTTCTCCTGCAAAACATTCCCTTTGTGCTAGATGAACGAACGTCTCTCCACATGCTCAGTTCTGAAAAGTAAGTGTGTTTGAAAGCCGTCCTTCACCTAGCTTGTTGGGAACACAAAGATTCTTTTCAGTTTCAAACTCGATTCCACACATATATATTGGGAAGTGCAGGCTCCAAATCGGTTTTACAGTTAAAACTGCATGAACTTCAATCCGGCCCTAAGAAACAGACTGAGAAACTAGATTAAATGTTTCTCCTGAAACCCGTTCCCTTTGTGCTAGATGAACCAAACTCTCTCCTCATGCTTAATTCTGAGAGATAAGTGTGTTTGAAATCCGTCTTTCAACTAGCTTATTGGGAACACATAGTTCCTTTTCAGGTGCAAACACCATTCCATACATATATATGGGGAGGTACTAGCTCCAAATCTGTTTTACAGTGAAAAATAAAGGAACTTCATACCGGCACTAGAAAACAGACTGAGAAACCAGAGTAAAATTTTCCATTTCAAACCGTTCCCTTTATGCTAGATGAACGAACGTCTCTCCACATGCTCAGTTCTGAGAGATAAGTGTGTTTGAAAGCCATTCTTCAACTAGCTTCTTGGGAAAACATAGATTCTTTTCAGAAGCAAACCCCAATCCATACTTATATATTGGCTGGTACTAGTTCCAAATCCATTTTACAGTGAAAAATGCAGGAACTTCAAACTGGCTCTAGGGAACAGAGTGAGAAACCAAATAAAATTTTCTCCTAGACACCATTCCATTTTTGCTAGACGAACGAATGTCTCTCCCCATGCTCACTTCTGAGAGATAAGTGTGTGTGAAAGTCGTCCTTAACTTAGCTTGTTGGGAACACAAAGTTTCTTTTCAGTTGCCAAAACTACTCCATATATATATATAGGGATGTACAAGCTCAAACTCGGTTTTACATTGAAAACTGCAGGAAATTCAAATCAGCACAAGGAAAAAGACTGAGAAACCAGAGTAATAGTTTCTCCTGCAAACCATTCCTTTAGAGCTAGATGAACGAACGTATTTCCACATGCTCAGTTCTGAGAGAAAAATGTGTGTGAAAGCCGTCCTTCATCTAGCTTGTTGGTAACACAAAGTTTCTTTTCAGTTGCATAATCCACTCCATACATATATATTGGGAGGTACTAGCTCCAACTCAGTTTTACAGTGAAAACTGCAGGAACTTCAAACCGGCACTACGATTCAGACTGTGAAACCAGAGTAAAAGTTTCCCCTGCAAACCGTTCAGTTTGAGCTAGATGAACGAAATTCTCTCCACATGTTCAGTTCTGAGAGATAAGTGTGTGTGAAAGCCGTCCTTCACCTAGCTTGTTGGGAACACAAAGTTTCATTCAGGTGCAAATTCCACTCCATTCATATATATGGGGATGTACTATCTCCAACTCTGTTTTATAGTGAAAACTGCAGGAACGTCATACCGGCACTAGGAAACAGACTGAGAAATCAGATTAATAGTTTCTCCTGCAAAACTTTCCATTTGTGCTAGATGAACGAACGTCTCTCCACATGCTCTGTTCTAAAAGATAAGTGTGTTTTAAAGCCGCCCTTCACCTAGCTTGTTGGGAACACAAAGTTTCTTTTCAGATGCAAACGCGATTCCACACATATATATGGGGAGGTACAAGTACCAAATCGGTTTTACAGTGAAAACTGCAGGAACTTCAAACCGGTACTAGGAAACAGACTGGGATACCAGATAAAAATTTTCTCCTGCAACCCGTTCCCTTTGTGCTAGATGAACGAACGTCTCTCCACATGCTCAGTTCTGAGAGATAATTGGGATTGAAAGCCGTCCTTCAAATAGCTTCGTGGGAACACAGAGTTTCTTTTCAGTTGCAAAGTCCATTCCATACATATATATGGGGAGGTACTAGCTCCAAATCGGTTTTACATTGAAAAATGCAGGAACTTCATACCGGCACTAGGAAACCGACAGAGAAACCAGAGAAATAGTTTCCCCATCAACCCGTTCCTTTTGAGGTATATGAACGAACCTCTCTCCACATGCTCAGTTATGAAAGATAATTGAGTTTGATAGCCGTCCTTCACCGAGCTTCTTGGGAACACAAAGTTTCTTTTCAGGAGCTAACTCGATTCCTTACATATATATGGGGAGGTACTAGCTCCAAATAGGTTTTACAGTGAAAATTGCAGGAACTTAAAACCGGCACTAGGAAACAGACTGAGAAACCAGATTAAAAGTTTCTCCTGCAACCCTTTCCTTCTGTGATAGATAAACGAACGTCTCTCCAAATGCTCAATACTGAAAGATAAGTGAGTGTGAAAACCGTCATTCACCTAGCTTGTTGGATACCCAAAGTTTCTTTTCAGGTGCAAACTCCATTCGATACATATAATAAGGGAGGTACTAGCTCCAAATCGGTTTTACAGTGTAAACTGCAGGAACTTCATAACGGCAGTAGGAAACAGACTGTGACACCAGAGTAAAAGAATCTCACTCAAACCGTTCCCTTTGTGCTAGATGAACGAACGTCTCTCCACATGCTCAGGTCTGAGTGATAAGTGTGTTTGAAAGCCGTCCTTCACCTAGCATCTTTGGAACACATAGATTCTTTTCAGTTGCAAACAAAATTACTTACTTATATATTGGGAGGTACTAGCTCCAAATAGATTTTACAGTGAAAACTGCAGGAACTTCAAACCGGCACTAGGAAACATACAGAGAAACATGAGTAAATGTTTCCCCTGAAAACCGTTCCCTTTGTTATAAAAGAACGAACGTCTCTCCACATGCAGAGTTCTGAGAGATAAGTGTGTGTGAAAGCCGTCCAACAAATAGCATGTTGGGAACAAAAAGTACTCTTCAGTTGCCAAATCCACTCCATACATATATATAGGGAAATACTAGCTCCAACTCGGTTTTACAGTGAAAACTGCAGGAACTTCAAAACGGTACAAGGAAACAGACTGAGAAACCAGAGAAATAGTTTCTCCTGCAAACCGTTCCCTTTGAGCTAGATGAACGAAAGTCTCTCCACATGCTTAGTTCTGAGAAATAAGTGTGTGTGAAATCCGTCCTTGATCTAGCTTGTTGGTAACAAAAAGTTTCTTTTCAGTTGAAAAATCCACTCTATATATATGTATTGGTAGGTAATAGTTCCAACTCAGTTTTACAGTGAAAACTGTAGGAAATTCAAATCGGTACAACGAATCATACTGAGAAACCAGAGAAAAGTTTCTCCTGTTACCCATTCCGTTTGTGCTAGATGAACGAACGTCTCTCCACATGCTCAGTTCTGAGACATAAGTTTCGGTGAAAGCCGTCCTTCACCTAGCTTGTTGGGAATACAAAGTTTCTTTTCAGGTGCAAATTCCACTCCATACTTATATATGGGGAGGTACTAGCTCCAACCCTCTTTTAACAGTGAAAACTGCAGGAAATTCAAACCGGCGCTAGGAATCAGACTGAGAAACCAGAGTAAAAGTTTCTACTTCAACCGGTTCCGTTTGAGGTAGATGAAAGAACGTCTCTTCACATGCTCAATTCTGAGAGATAAGTGTGTTTGAAAGCCGTCTTTCAACTAGCTTCTTGGGAACAGATAGTTTCTTTTCAGTTGCAAACTCAATTACTTACTTATATATATTGGGAGGTACTAGCTCCAAATCTGTTTTACAGTGAAAACTTCAGGAACTTCAAACCGGCACTAGGAAACATACTGAGAAAACAGAGAAAATGTTTCTCCTGAAACCCGTTCCTTTTGTGATAGATGAACGAACGCCTCTCCACATGCACAGTTCTGAGAGATAAGTGTGTATGAAAGCCGTCCTTCACCTAGCTTGTTGGGAACAAAAAGTTATTTTCAGTTGACAACTCCACTCCATAATTATATATATGGATGTACTAACTCCAACTCTGTTTTACAGTGAAAACTGCAGGAACTTCAAAACGGCACATGGAAACAGACTGAGAACCCAGAGTAAAAGTTTCTCTTGCAAACCGTTCCGTTTGTGCTAGATGAACGAAGGTCTCTCCACATGCTCAGTTCTGAGAGATATGTGTGTTTGAAAGCCGTTCTTCAACTAGCTTATTGGGAACACAAAGTTTCTTTTCAGGTGTAAATCCAACTCCATATTTATATATGGGAAGTTACTAGCTCCAACTCTCTTTTACAGTGAAAACTTCAGGAACTTCAAAATGGCAGTAGGAATCAGACTGAGAAACCACAGTAAAACTTTCCCCTTCAACCGGTTCCCTTTGAGCTAGATGAACAAATGTCTCTACACATGCTCAGTTCTGAGTGATTATTGTGTGTGAAAGCCGTCTTCACCTAGCTTGTTGGGAACACAAAGTCTTTTCAGTTGCAAACACCATTCCATTCATATAAATGGGGAGGTACTAGCTCCAAATCTGTTTTAAAGAGAAAATTCCAAGAACTTCATAATGGCTCTAGGAAACAGACTGAGAAACCAGAGTAAAATTTTCTCCTGAAATCCGTTCCGTTTGTGCTAGATGAACGAACGTCTCTCCACATGCTCACTTCTGAGAGATAAGTTTGTGTGAAAGCCAGTCCTTCACCTATCTTGTTGGGAACACAAATTTTCTTTTCATATGCAAATTGCAATCCATACTTATATATGGGGAGGTACTAGCTCCAACTATCTTTTACAGTGTAAACTGCAGGAACTACATAATGGCACTAGGAAACAGACTGAGAAACCAGAGTAAAATTTCTCCTTCAAACCATTCCCTTTGTGCTAGATGAACGAACGTCTCTCCACATGCTCAGTTATGAGAGATAATTGTGTTTGAAAGCCGTCCATCACCTAGATTCTTGGGAACACATAGTTTCTTTTCAGTTGCAAACTCCAATACTTACTTATATATTGGGAGGTACTAGCTCCAAATCGGTTTTACAGTGCAAACTTCAGGAACTTCAAACCGGCACTAGGAAATAGACTGAGAAACAAGAGTAAATGTTTCTCCTGAAATCCTTTCCTTTTGTGATAGATAAACGAACGACTATCCACATGCACATTTCTGAGTGAAAACTCTGTGTGAAAGCCGTCCTTCACCTCGCTTGTTGGGAACAAAACGTTATTTTCAGTTGCCAAATCCACTCCATACATATATATAGGGTGGTACTAACTCCAACTCGGTTTTACAGTGAAAACTGCAGGAACTTCAAAACGGCACAAGGAAACAGACTGAGGAACCAGAGTAAAAGTTTCTCTTGCAACCCGTTCCGTTTGTGCTAGATGAACGAACGTCTCTCCACATGCTCAGTTTGAGAGATAAGTGTGTGTGAAAGCCGTCCTTCACCTAGCTTGTTGGGAACACAAAATTTTTTTACAGGTGCAAATTCCACTCCATAATTATATATATGGGGAGGTACTAGCTCCAAATCTGTTTTACAGTGAAAAGTGCAGGGAATTCAATCCGGCACTAGGAAACAGACTGAGAAACCTGAGTAAAAGTTTCTCTTGCAAAACGTTCCCTTTGTACTAGATGAACGAACGTCTCTCCACATGCTCATTACTGAAAGATATTTGTGTTTGAAAGTCGTACTTCACCTAGCTTGGTGTGAACACAAAGTTTCTTTTCAGTTGCAAACTCGATTCCACACATATATATTGGGAGGTACAAGCTCCAATTCGGTTTTACAGTGAAAACTGCAGGAACTTCAAACTGGCACTAGGAAACAGAATGATATACCAGAATAAAATTTCTCCTGCAAACCGTTCCCTTTGTGCTAGATGAACGAATGTCTCTCCACATGCTCAGTTCTGAGAAATAAGTGTGTTTGAAAGCCGTCATTCAACTAGCTTCTTGGGAACACATAGTATCTTTTCAGGTGCAAACTCCATTCCATACATATATATGGGGAGGTACTAGTCCAAATCTTTTTTACAATGAAAAATGCAGGAACTTCATACCTGCACAAGGAAACAGACTGAGAAACCAGAGTAAAAGTTCTCCTGGATACCGTTCACTTTGTGCTAGATGAACGAATGTCTCTCCACATGCTCAGTTCTGAGATATAAATGTGTGTGAAAGCCGTCCTTCATCTATCTTGTTGGTAACACAAAGTTTCTTTTCAATTGCAAAATCCACTCCATACATATATATTGGGAGGTACTAGCTCCAACTCAGATTTACAGTGAATACTGCAGGAACTTCAAACCGGCACTACGAATAAGACTGAGAAACCAGAGAAAAAGTTTCTCCTGCCTCCCGTTCCGTTTGTGCTATATGAAAGAATGTCTCTCCACATGTTCAGTTCTGAGAGATAAGTGTGTTTGAAAGGCGTCCTTCACCTAGCTTGTTGGGAACACTAAGTTTCTTTTCAGTTGCAAATTCCACTCCATACATATATAAGGGGAGGTACTAGCTCAACTCTGTTTTACAGTGAAAACTGCAGGAACTTCAAACCGGCACTAGGAAACAGACTGAGAAACCAGAGTAAAAGTTTCTCCTGCAAAACATTCCCTTTGTGCTAGATGAACGAACGTCTCCAACATGCTCAGTTCTGAAAATTAAGTGTGTTTGAAAGCCGTTCTTCACCTAGCTTGTTGGGAACAAAGAGATTCTTTTCAGTTTCAAACTCGATTCCACACATATATATTGGGAAGTGCTAGCTCCAAATCGGTTTTACAGTGAAAACTGCAGGAACTTCAATCCGGCACTAGGAAACAGACTGAGATACCAGATTAAAAGTTTCTCCTGCAACCCGTTCCCTTTGTGCTAGATGAACGAACCTCCCTCCACATGCTTAATTCTGAGAGATAAGTGTGATTGAAATCCGTCTTTCAACTAGCTTCTTGGGAACACATAGTTCCTTTTCAGGTGCAAACAGCATTCCATACATATATATGGGGAGGTACTGGCTCCAAATCGGTTTTACAGTGAAAAATGAAGGAACTTCATGCCGGCACTAGAAAACAGATTTGGAAACCAGAGTAAAAGTTTCCATTTCAAAACGTTCCCTTTGTGCTAGATGAACGAAAATCTCTCCACATGCTCAATTCTGAGAGATAAGTGTGTTTGAAAGCCATCCTTCAACTAGCTTCTTGGGAACACATAGATTCTTTTCAGAAGCAAACCCCAATCCATACTTATATATTGGCTGGTACTAGTTCCAAATCCATTTTACAGTGAAAACTGCAGGAAATTCAAACCGGCTCTAGAAAACAGACTGAGAAACCAAATAAAAGTTTCTCCTAGACACCGTTCCATTTTTGCTAGACGAATGAAAGTCTCTCCCCATGCTCACTTCTGAGAGATAAGTGTGTGTGAATGTCGTCCTTAACTTAGCTTGTTGGGAACACAAAGTTTCTTTCCATTTGCAAATTCCACTCCATTCATATACATGGGGAGGTACTAGCTCCAACTCGGTTTTAAAGTGAAAACTGCATTAAATTCAAACCTGCACTAGGAAACAGACTGAGAATCCAGAATAAATGTTTCTCCTGAAAACCGTTCCCTTTGTGCTAGATGAACGAACGTTCATCCACATGCTCAATACTGAGAGATAAATGTGTGTGAAAGCCGTCCTTCACCTAGCTTGTTGGAAACAAAAAGTTCTTTTCAGTTGCCTACTCCACTCCATACATATCTATGGGGAGATACTAGCTCCAAATCGGTTTTACAGTGAAAATTGCAGGAACTTCAAACCGGCACAAGGAAACAGACTGAGAAACCAGAGTAAAAGTTTCTCCTGCATCCCGTTCCATTTGTGCTAGATGAACGAACGTCTCTCCAAATGCTCAGTTCTGAGAGATAAGTGTGTGTGAAAGCCGTATTTCACCTAGCTTGTTGGGAACACAAAGTTTCTTTTCAGTAGCAAACTCGATTCCATACATATATATGGGGAGGTACTAGCTCCAAATCTGTTTTACAGTGAAAACTGCAGGAACATGTAACCGGCACTAGGAAACAGACTGAGAAACCAGAGAAAAATTTCTCCTTCAACCAGTTCCCTTTGAGCTAGATGAACGGACGTCTCTCCACATGCTCAGTTCTGAAAAATAAGTGTGTTTGAAAGCGGTACTTCACCTAGCTTGTTGGGAACACAAAGTTTCTTTTCAGTAGCAAACTCGATTCCATACATATATAAGGAGATGTACTATCTCCAAATCGGTTTTACAGTGAAAACGGCAGGAACTTCAAACCGGCACTAGGAAACAGACTGAGAAACCAGAGAAATAGTTTTTCCTGCAAATCGTTCCCTTTGTGCTAGATGAACGAACTTCTCTCCACATCCTCAGTTCTGAGAGATAAATGTGTGTGAAAGCCGTACTTCACCTATCTTGTTGGGAACTTAAAATTTCTTTTCAGGTGCAAACTCCATTCCATACATATATATGGGGAGGCAAAAGCTCCAAATCTGTTTTACAGTGAAAATTGCCGGAATTTCATAACGGCAGTAGGAAACAGTCTGAAAAACCAGAGTAAATGTTTCTCCAAAACCGTTCCATTTTTGCTAGAGGAACGAACGGCGCTCCACATGCTCAGTTATTTGAGATAAGTGTGTTTGAAAGCCGTCCTTCAGCTAGCTTGTTGGGAACAAAAAGTTCTTTTCAGTTGCCAACTCCAATCCATACATATATATAGGTTGGTACTAGCCCCAACTCGGTTTTACAGTGAAAACTGCAGGAACTTCAAACCGGCACTATGAATAAGATTGAGAAACCAGAGTAAAAGTTTCCCTGCAACAAGTTCCGTTTGTGCTAGATGAACGAACGTCTCTCCACATGCTCAATTCTGAGAGATAAGTGTGTTTGAAAGCCGTACTTCCACTAGCTCCTTGGGAACACATAGTTCCTTTTCAGTTGCAAAATCCATTCCATACTTATATATTGCGTGATATTAGCTCCAAATCGGTTTTACAGTGAAAAATATAGGAACATTCTACCGGCTCTAGGAAACACACTGAGAAAACAGAGTAAAAATTTCTCCTAGATCCCGTTCCATTTTTGCTAGACGAATAAACGTCTCTCCACATTCTCACTTCAGAGAGATTTGTGTGTGTGAAAGTCGTCCTTAAGCTAGCTTTTTGGGAACACAAATTTTTTTTCATTTGCAAATTCCACTCCTTTCATATACATGGGGAGGTACTAGCTCCAACTCGGTTTTACAGTGAAAACTGCAGGAACTTCAAACCGGCACTAGGAAACAGACTGAGAACCCAGAGTAAATATTTCTCCTGAAATCCGTTCCCTTTTTGCTAGATGAACGAACGTCTCTCCAAATGCAAAGTTCTGAGTGACAAATGTGTGTGAAAGCCGTCCTTCAACTAGCTTGTTGGGAACTAAAAGTTCTTCTCACTTGCCAACTCCACTCCATACATATATATTGGGAGATACTAGCTCCAACTCGGTTTTACAGTGAAAACTGCAGGAACTTCTACCCGGCACAAGGAAACAGACTGAGAACCCAGGGTAAAAGTTTCTGCTGCATCCCGTTCCATTTGTGCTAGATGAACGAACGTCTCCCAAATGCTCAGTTCTGAGAGATAAGTGTGTGTGAAAGCCGTCCTTCAACTAACTTGTTGGGAACACTAAGTTTCTTTTCAGGTGCAAATTCCACTCCATACATATATAAGGGGAGGTACTAGCTCCAACACTTTTTTACAGTGAAAACTGCAGGAACTTCAAACCGGCACTAAGAAAAAGACTGAGAAACCAGAGTAAAAGTTTCTCCTGCAAAACATTCCCTTTGTGCTAGATGAACGAACGTCTCTCCACATGCTCAGTTCTGAAAAGTAAGTGTGTTTGAAAGCCGTCCTTCACCTAGCTTGTTGGGAACACAAAGATTCTTTTCAGTTTCAAACTCGATTCCACACATATATATTGGGAAGTGCAGGCTCCAAATCGGTTTTACAGTTAAAACTGCATGAACTTCAATCCGGCCCTAAGAAACAGACTGAGAAACTAGATTAAATGTTTCTCCTGAAACCCGTTCCCTTTGTGCTAGATGAACCAAACTCTCTCCTCATGCTTAATTCTGAGAGATAAGTGTGTTTGAAATCCGTCTTTCAACTAGCTTATTGGGAACACATAGTTCCTTTTCAGGTGCAAACACCATTCCATACATATATATGGGGAGGTACTAGCTCCAAATCTGTTTTACAGTGAAAAATAAAGGAACTTCATACCGGCACTAGAAAACAGACTGAGAAACCAGAGTAAAATTTTCCATTTCAAACCGTTCCCTTTATGCTAGATGAACGAACGTCTCTCCACATGCTCAGTTCTGAGAGATAAGTGTGTTTGAAAGCCATTCTTCAACTAGCTTCTTGGGAAAACATAGATTCTTTTCAGAAGCAAACCCCAATCCATACTTATATATTGGCTGGTACTAGTTCCAAATCCATTTTACAGTGAAAAATGCAGGAACTTCAAACTGGCTCTAGGGAACAGAGTGAGAAACCAAATAAAATTTTCTCCTAGACACCATTCCATTTTTGCTAGACGAACGAATGTCTCTCCCCATGCTCACTTCTGAGAGATAAGTGTGTGTGAAAGTCGTCCTTAACTTAGCTTGTTGGGAACACAAAGTTTCTTTTCAGTTGCCAAAACTACTCCATATATATATATAGGGATGTACAAGCTCAAACTCGGTTTTACATTGAAAACTGCAGGAAATTCAAATCAGCACAAGGAAAAAGACTGAGAAACCAGAGTAATAGTTTCTCCTGCAAACCATTCCTTTAGAGCTAGATGAACGAACGTATTTCCACATGCTCAGTTCTGAGAGAAAAATGTGTGTGAAAGCCGTCCTTCATCTAGCTTGTTGGTAACACAAAGTTTCTTTTCAGTTGCATAATCCACTCCATACATATATATTGGGAGGTACTAGCTCCAACTCAGTTTTACAGTGAAAACTGCAGGAACTTCAAACCGGCACTACGATTCAGACTGTGAAACCAGAGTAAAAGTTTCCCCTGCAAACCGTTCAGTTTGAGCTAGATGAACGAAATTCTCTCCACATGTTCAGTTCTGAGAGATAAGTGTGTGTGAAAGCCGTCCTTCACCTAGCTTGTTGGGAACACAAAGTTTCATTCAGGTGCAAATTCCACTCCATTCATATATATGGGGATGTACTATCTCCAACTCTGTTTTATAGTGAAAACTGCAGGAACGTCATACCGGCACTAGGAAACAGACTGAGAAATCAGATTAATAGTTTCTCCTGCAAAACTTTCCATTTGTGCTAGATGAACGAACGTCTCTCCACATGCTCTGTTCTAAAAGATAAGTGTGTTTTAAAGCCGCCCTTCACCTAGCTTGTTGGGAACACAAAGTTTCTTTTCAGATGCAAACGCGATTCCACACATATATATGGGGAGGTACAAGTACCAAATCGGTTTTACAGTGAAAACTGCAGGAACTTCAAACCGGTACTAGGAAACAGACTGGGATACCAGATAAAAATTTTCTCCTGCAACCCGTTCCCTTTGTGCTAGATGAACGAACGTCTCTCCACATGCTCAGTTCTGAGAGATAATTGGGATTGAAAGCCGTCCTTCAAATAGCTTCGTGGGAACACAGAGTTTCTTTTCAGTTGCAAAGTCCATTCCATACATATATATGGGGAGGTACTAGCTCCAAATCGGTTTTACATTGAAAAATGCAGGAACTTCATACCGGCACTAGGAAACCGACAGAGAAACCAGAGAAATAGTTTCCCCATCAACCCGTTCCTTTTGAGGTATATGAACGAACCTCTCTCCACATGCTCAGTTATGAAAGATAATTGAGTTTGATAGCCGTCCTTCACCGAGCTTCTTGGGAACACAAAGTTTCTTTTCAGGAGCTAACTCGATTCCTTACATATATATGGGGAGGTACTAGCTCCAAATAGGTTTTACAGTGAAAATTGCAGGAACTTAAAACCGGCACTAGGAAACAGACTGAGAAACCAGATTAAAAGTTTCTCCTGCAACCCTTTCCTTCTGTGATAGATAAACGAACGTCTCTCCAAATGCTCAATACTGAAAGATAAGTGAGTGTGAAAACCGTCATTCACCTAGCTTGTTGGATACCCAAAGTTTCTTTTCAGGTGCAAACTCCATTCGATACATATAATAAGGGAGGTACTAGCTCCAAATCGGTTTTACAGTGTAAACTGCAGGAACTTCATAACGGCAGTAGGAAACAGACTGTGACACCAGAGTAAAAGAATCTCACTCAAACCGTTCCCTTTGTGCTAGATGAACGAACGTCTCTCCACATGCTCAGGTCTGAGTGATAAGTGTGTTTGAAAGCCGTCCTTCACCTAGCATCTTTGGAACACATAGATTCTTTTCAGTTGCAAACAAAATTACTTACTTATATATTGGGAGGTACTAGCTCCAAATAGATTTTACAGTGAAAACTGCAGGAACTTCAAACCGGCACTAGGAAACATACAGAGAAACATGAGTAAATGTTTCCCCTGAAAACCGTTCCCTTTGTTATAAAAGAACGAACGTCTCTCCACATGCAGAGTTCTGAGAGATAAGTGTGTGTGAAAGCCGTCCAACAAATAGCATGTTGGGAACAAAAAGTACTCTTCAGTTGCCAAATCCACTCCATATATATAGGGAAATACTAGCTCCAACTCGGTTTTACAGTGAAAACTGCAGGAACTTCAAAACGGTACAAGGAAACAGACTGAGAAACCAGAGAAATAGTTTCTCCTGCAAACCGTTCCCTTTGAGCTAGATGAACGAAAGTCTCTCCACATGCTTAGTTCTGAGAAATAAGTGTGTGTGAAATCCGTCCTTGATCTAGCTTGTTGGTAACAAAAAGTTTCTTTTCAGTTGAAAAATCCACTCTATATATATGTATTGGTAGGTAATAGTTCCAACTCAGTTTTACAGTGAAAACTGTAGGAAATTCAAATCGGTACAACGAATCATACTGAGAAACCAGAGAAAAGTTTCTCCTGTTACCCATTCCGTTTGTGCTAGATGAACGAACGTCTCTCCACATGCTCAGTTCTGAGACATAAGTTTCGGTGAAAGCCGTCCTTCACCTAGCTTGTTGGGAATACAAAGTTTCTTTTCAGGTGCAAATTCCACTCCATACTTATATATGGGGAGGTACTAGCTCCAACCCTCTTTTAACAGTGAAAACTGCAGGAAATTCAAACCGGCGCTAGGAATCAGACTGAGAAACCAGAGTAAAAGTTTCTACTTCAACCGGTTCCGTTTGAGGTAGATGAAAGAACGTCTCTTCACATGCTCAATTCTGAGAGATAAGTGTGTTTGAAAGCCGTCTTTCAACTAGCTTCTTGGGAACAGATAGTTTCTTTTCAGTTGCAAACTCAATTACTTACTTATATATATTGGGAGGTACTAGCTCCAAATCTGTTTTACAGTGAAAACTTCAGGAACTTCAAACCGGCACTAGGAAACATACTGAGAAAACAGAGAAAATGTTTCTCCTGAAACCCGTTCCTTTTGTGATAGATGAACGAACGCCTCTCCACATGCACAGTTCTGAGAGATAAGTGTGTATGAAAGCCGTCCTTCACCTAGCTTGTTGGGAACAAAAAGTTATTTTCAGTTGACAACTCCACTCCATAATTATATATAGGATGTACTAACTCCAACTCTGTTTTACAGTGAAAACTGCAGGAACTTCAAAACGGCACATGGAAACAGACTGAGAACCCAGAGTAAAAGTTTCTCTTGCAAACCGTTCCGTTTGTGCTAGATGAACGAAGGTCTCTCCACATGCTCAGTTCTGAGAGATATGTGTGTTTGAAAGCCGTTCTTCAACTAGCTTATTGGGAACACAAAGTTTC
>NW_022587950.1:0-31469 GCF_009834535.1 Camelus ferus | reverse complement strand
GAGAATCTGCCTGATTTCGAAACTGGCATTAGGAAAACACTGTGAACTCGATGAATAGATTCTGGGTGTAATATGCTTGTTGGTGGATGAAATTCGTAATCCGCATGCTAAAACTCTGTAGTGAATATTTGTCGAATCCGAGATACATGAGCGTGTCGGAACCAGAATATCACGGTGAGCGAATCTACGTAAAATACATTTCTCTTGGTAGAACTCGCTCAAGAGCTTTTTCTGCGAATTCTTCCTCAGTTTCAAAACTGGCATTAGGAAAAAACTTTCGAAATATGAGAAAATGCTTCAAAGTGTCAATATGGCTTTTATGGTGGATGAAAGTTCGGTAATCCTTTATGCTAACGACTCGTAGTGAATATTTGTCGAATCCGTGATGCATGTAGATTTATCGGAACACGGAATTTCACGATGACGGGTTCTATGTAAATTGCATGTTCATCTGGTAAACTCGATCTCAAGAGGATTTTTTCTGCGAAAACTGCATGATTTAAAAACTGACATTAGGAGAAATCTACTAAATCGAAAATTTCTATGTATAAATATGCATTGTAATGTGGATGAAAGTTCGGTAAAAACATGTTCACCACTCATTAAAGAATGTTTGTCGAATCCGTGATGCATGTAACGTGTTCAGAACACGAATGTCACGGTGTGTGAAACAAGGTAAATTACATATCTTTTGGGTAGAAATCGCTCCAAGAGCATTTTCCTGCCAATTCTGCCTCATTTTCAACCCTGGCATAAAAACTAACCTGTGAAATCTCAGAAAATTCTTCAAAGTGTCAGTAAGCCATGTATGGTGGATGAAAGTGCTGTAATCCACTTGCTAACAACTCTGTAGTGAATATTGTCGAATCCGAGATGCATGTAGCGTGTTCGGAACACGGAACTTCACGGTGAGTGAATCCATGTAAATTACATGTCTATTGTTTTGAACCCACTCCAAGAGGTTTTTGCCGTGAAATCTGCCTCAGTTTCGAAACTGCCGTTTGGAAAGCTCTGTGAAATCAGAGAAAATGCTTCTAAGCATCAATATGCCTCTGTATTGTGATGAAAGTACTGTAATCCACATGCAACCAACTCTGTAGTGTATTTTTGTCGAATCCTATCTGCATGTAGCGTGTTCGAAACATGGAATTTCACAGCAGGGGAATCTATGTAATCTACATATCTATTGGGTAGAATACGCTCCAACAGTTTTTTCCTTAGGAAACTGCCTGATTTTTGAAATCTGCTATTAGGAAAAAGCTGCAAACTAAGTGTTAAAGTTTCTAGGTGTAAATATGCCTTGTATGGTGGATGAAAGTTCTGTAATACACATGTACACAACTCATTAAAAATGTTTCTCAAATCCGTGATATATGTAGTGTGTTCGGAACACGGAATGTCACGTTGAAGGAAACTATGTAAATTACATATCTATTGGTGAGAACCCGCTCCAGGAGCATTTTACTGTAAAATCTACCTCTGTTTGGAAACTGGTTTTATGAAAACGCTGAAAATCTGAGCAAATGCTTTAAGGTGACAATATGTCTTCAATGGTTTATTAAAGATGTGTAATTCACATTCTAACAACTCAGCTGTGAAATTTGCTGAATCCAATGTGCACGTAACTTTTTCAGAACACGGAATGTTACGGTGACGGTATCTATGAAAATGGGATGTCTATGCGATCGAATATGCAGCAAGAGAACTTTTCGGCGAAAACTGCCTGATTTTCGTAACTGACGTTAGGAAAAAATCTGTGAAATCTAAGTAAATATTTCTAGGTGTAATTATGCCTTTTATTGTGGTTGAAACATCGGTAGTCCACATGCTCACGGTCATTAAATAATGTTTGTCGAAGCCGTGATTAATGTAATGTTTCGGAACATGAAATGTCTCGGTGAGTGAACCTCGGAAAATAAAATTCTACTGGATAGAACTCGCTTGAATTGAATTTTTCTGCGAAAATTTCATGATTTTCGAAACTGGATGTTACGAAAAACCTGCAAAATCAGAATAAACACTTCTAGGTGTAAATATGCCTTGTATGGTGGATGAAAGTTCGGTAATCCACATGCTCCCACTCATTAAAGAATGTTGTCGAATTCGTGATGCATGTAACGTGTTCGGAATACGGAATGTCATATTGAAGGAAACAATGTAAATTACATGTCTATTGGGTAGAACTCGCTTGAAGAGAATTTTTCTGCGAAACGTGCCTCATTTTCCAAACTGCCATTAGGAGAACCCTGTGAAATCTGAGAAAATGCTTCTAAGGGTCAATATGCCTTGAATGGTGAATGAAAGTCCGGTAATCCACATGTTAATAACAGTGTAGTAATTATTTTTCAAACCGTGATTCATGGAGCGCTTTTGGAAAACGGAATTTCACCGTAATGAAACAATTTAAATTACAATTCTATTGGGTAGAACTAGATAGGATAGAATTTTTCTGCGAAAATTGCATGATTATCGAATCTGAAGTTTGGAGAAAGCTTCAAAATGAGAGTAAATATTTCTAGGTGTAAATATGCCTTTATGTTGGAAGAAAGTTCGGTAATCCACATTTTCACAACATATTAAAGAATCTTTTCCAATCCGTGTTTCATATACCGTGTTCGGAACGTGGAATTTCACGGTGATTGAAACAATGTAAATTACTTCTCTATTGGGTAGAACTCGCTCCAAGAGTGTTTTTCTGCGAAAACTGCTTCATTTTTGAAACTGGCTTTTGGAAAATGCTGTAAAATCTGAGAAAATACTCCTAAGTATCCATATTCAAACTATTGTGATGAAAGTTCGTTAATCCACATGCTAACAAATCTGTAGTGAATACTTTTCGAATCCATTATGCATGTAGCATGTTCGGAACACGGGATTTCATGGCCAGGGAGTTTATGTTAATTACATTTCTCTTGGTTAAAAATCACTCCAAGAGATTTTTCCTGAGAAATCTGCCTGATTTTCGAAACTGGCGTTAGGAAAACACTTCGAACTCAGATGAATAGATTTTCGGTGTAATTATGTCTTGTTGTTTGTATGAAAATTCGGTAATCTGCATGCTAACAACTCTGTAGTGAATATTTGTCGAATCCGAGATACATGAAGCGTGTCCGGAACACAGAATATCACGGTGAGCGAATCTATGCAAAATACATGTCTCTTGGTTAGAATTCGCTCCAAAAGCTTTTTCTGCGAATTCTGCCTCATTTTCAAAACTGGCATTAGGAAAAACTTTCGAAATATGAGAAAATGCTTCAAAGTGTCAATATGGCTTTTATGGTGGATGAAAGTGCGGTAATCCTTATGCTAACGACTCTGTAGTGAATATTTGTCGAATCCGTGATGCATGTAGCTTTTTCGGAACACGGAATTTCACGATGAGGGGTTCTATGTAAATTGCATGTCTATTGGGTAGAACCCGCTCCAAGAGGATTTTTCTGAGAAATCTGCATGATTTAAAAACTGACATTAGGAGAAAGCTACTAAATCAGAAAAAAAATTTCTATGTATATATATGCATTGTAATGTGGATGAAAGTTCGTTAATACACATGTTAACAACTCATTAAAGAATGTTTGTCGAATCCGTGATGCATGTAACGTGTTCAGAACACGGAATGTCACGGTGTGTGAAACAAGGTAAATTACATATCTTTTGGGTAGAAATCGCTCCAAGAGCATTTTCCTGCCAATTCTGCCTCATTTTCAAACCTGGCATAAAAACTAACCTGTGAAATCTCAGAAAATTCTTCAAAGTGTCAGTAAGCCATGTATGGTGGATGAAAGTGCTGTAATCCACTTGCTAACAACTCTGTAGTGAATATTTGTCGAATCCGAGATGCATGTAGCGTGTTCGGAACACGGAACTTCACGGTGAGTGAATCCATGTAAATTACATGTCTATTGTTTTGAACCCACTCCAAGAGGTTTTTGCCGTGAAATCTGCCTCAGTTTCGAAACTGGCGTTTGGAAAGCTCTGTGAAATCAGAGAAAATGCTTCTAAGCATCAATATGCCTTGTATTGTGATGAAAGTACTGTAATCCACATGCAACCAACTCTGTAGTGTATTTTTGTCGAATCCTATCTGCATGTAGCGTGTTCGAAACATGGAATTTCACAGCAGGGGAATCTATGTAATCTACATATCTATTGGGTAGAATACGCTCCAACAGTTTTTCCTTAGGAAACTGCCTGATTTTGAATCTGCTATTAGGAAAAAGCTGCAAACTAAGTGTTAAAGTTTCTAGGTGTAAATATGCCTTGTATGGTGGATGAAAGTTCTGTAATACACATGTACACAACTCATTAAAAATGTTTCTCAAATCCGTGATATATGTAGTGTGTTCGGAACACGGAATGTCACGTTGAAGGAAACTATGTAAATTACATATCTATTGGTGAGAACCCGCTCCAGGAGCATTTTACTGTAAAATCTACCTCTGTTTGGAAACTGGTTTTATGAAAACGCTGAAAATCTGAGCAAATGCTTTAAGGTGACAATATGTCTTCAATGGTTTATTAAAGATGTGTAATTCACATTCTAACAACTCAGCTGTGAAAATTTGCTGAATCCAATGTGCACGTAACTTTTTCAGAACACGGAATGTTACGGTGACGGTATCTATGAAAATGGGATGTCTATTGGATCGACATGGCAGCAAGAGAACTTTTCGGCGAAAACTGCCTGATTTTCGTAACTGACGTTAGGAAAAATCTGTGAAATCTAAGTAAATATTTCTAGGTGTAATTATGCCTTTTATTGTGGTTGAAACATCGGTAGTCCACATGCTCACGGTCATTAAATAATGTTTGTCGAAGCCGTGATTAATGTAATGTTTTCGGAACATGAAATGTCTCGGTGAGTGAACCTCGGAAAATAAAAATTCTACTGGATAGAACTCGCTTGAATTGAATTTTTCTGCGAAAATTTCATGATTTTCGAAACTGGATGTTACGAAAAACCTGCGAAATCAGAATAAACACTTCTAGGTGTAAATATGCCTTGTATGGTGGATGAAAGTTCGGTAATCCACATGCTCACACTCATTAAAGAATGTTTGTCGAATTCGTGATGCATGTAACGTGTTCGGAATACGGAATGTCATATTGAAGGAAACAATGTAAATTACATGTCTATTGGGTAGAACTCGCTTGAAGAGAATTTTTCTGCGAAACGTGCCTCATTTTCCAAACTGCCATTAGGAGAACCCTGTGAAATCTGAGAAAATGCTTCTAAGGGTCAATATGCCTTGAATGGTGAATGAAAGTCCGGTAATCCACATGTTAATATCAGTGTAGTAATTATTTTTCAAACCGTGATTCATGGAGCGCTTTTGGAAAACGGAATTTCACCGTAATGAAACAATGTAAATTACAATTCTATTGGGTAGAACTAGCTAGAATAGAATTTTTCTGCGAAAATTGCATGATTATCGAATCTGAAGTTTGGAGAAAGCTTCAAAATGAGAGTAAATATTTCTAGGTGTAAGTATGCCTTATATGTTGGAAGAAAGTTCGGTAATCCACATTTTCACAACATATTAAAGAATCTTTTTCTAATCCGTGATGCATATACCGTGTTCGGAACGTGGAATTTCACGGTGATTGAAACAATATAAATTACTTCTCTATTGGGTAGAACTCGCTCCAAGTGAATTTTTCTGCGAAAACTGCTTCATTTTTGAAACTGGGATTTGGAAAACGCTGCAAAATCTGAGAAAATACTTCTAAGTATCAATATTCAATCTATTGTGATGAAAGTTCAGTAATCCACATGCTAACAAAGTCTGTAGTGAATATTTCTCGAAATCATTATGCATGTAGCATGTTCAGGAACACGGGATTTCATGGCCAGGGAGTTTATGTAAATTGCAATTCTCTTGGTTAGAAAACACTCCAGGAGATTTTTCCTGAGAAATCTGCCTGATTTTCGAAACTGGCATTAGGAAAACACTGTGAACTCAGATGAATAGATTCTGGGTGTAAATATGCTTGTAGGGTGGATGAAAGTTCGGTAATCCGCATGCTAAAAACTCTGTAGTGAATATTTGTCGAATCCGAGATACATGAAGCGTGTTCGGAACACAGAATATCACGGTGAGCGAATCTATGTAAAATACATTTCTCTTGGGTAGAACTCGCTCCAAGAGCTTTTTCTGCGAATTCTGCCTCATTTTCAAAACTGGCATTAGGAAAAACTTTCGAAATATGAGAAAATGCTTCAAAGTGTCAATATGGCTTTTATGGTGGATGAAAGTTCGGTAATCCTTATGCTAACGACTCTGTAGTGAATATTTGTCGAATCCGTGATGCATGTAGCTTTTTCGGAACACGGAATTTCACGATGACGGGTTCTATGTAAATTGCATGTCTATTGGGTAGAACTCGCTCCAAGAGGATTTTTCTGCGAAAACTGCATGATTTAAAAACTGACATTAGGAGAAATCTACTAAATCAGAAAAAAATTTCTATGTATAAATATGCATTGTAAGGTGGATGAAAGTTCGGTAATACACATGTTCACAACTCATTAAAGAATGTTTGTCGAATCCGTGATGCATGTAACGTGTTCAGAACACGGAATGTCACGGTGAGTGAAACTAGGTAAATTACATATCTTTTGGGTAGAACTCGCTTCAATAGCATTTTCCTGCCAAATCTGCCTCATTTTCAAATCTGGCATTAAAACTAACCTGTGAAATCTCAGAAAATTCTTCAAAGTGTCAGTAAGCCATGTATGGTGGATGAAAGTGCTGTAATCCACTTGCTAACAACTCTGTAGTGAATATTTGTCGAATCCGAGATGCATGTAGCGTGTTCGGAACACGGAATTCACGGTGAGCGAATCCATGTAAATTACATGTCTATTGTTTAGAACCCGCTCCAAGAGTTTTTTGCCGTGAAATCTGCCTCAGTTTCGAAACTGGCGTTTGGAAAGCTCTGTGAAATCAGAGAAAATGCTTCTAAGCATCAATATGCCTTGTATTGTGATGAAAGTCCTGTAATCCACATGCAAACAACTCTGTAGTGTATTTTGTCGAATCCTATCTGCATGTAGCGTGTTCGAAACATGGAATTTCACAGCAGGGGAATCTATGTAATCTACATATCTATTGGGTAGAACACGCTCCAACAGTTTTTTCCTTAGGAAACTGCCTGATTTTGAATCTGCTATTAGGAAAAGCTGCAAACTAGAGTGTTAAGTTTCTAGGTGTAAATATGCCTTGTATGGTGGATGAAATTTCTGTAATACACATGTACACAACTCATTAAAAATGTTTCTCAAATCCGTGATGTATGTAGTGTGTTCGGAACACGGAATGTCACGTTGAAGGAAACTATGTAAATTACATATCTATTGGTGAGAACCCACTCCAGGAGCATTTTCTGTAAAATCTATCTCTGTTTGGAAACTGGTGTTATGAAAACGCTGCAAAATCTGAGCAAATGCTTTAAGGTGACAATATGTCTTCAATGGTTTATTATATATTTGTAATTCACATTCTAAAAACTCAGCTGTGAATATTTGTTGAATCAAATGTGCATGTACCTTTTTCAGATCACGGAATGTTACGGTGATGGTATCTATGAAAATGGGATTTCTAGTTGATAGAACATGCAGCAAGAGAATTTTTCTGCTTAAACTGCCTGATTTTCCTAACTGATGTTAGGAAAAATCTGCTAAATCTAAGTAAATATTTCTAGGTGTAAATATGCCTTGTATTGTGGTTGAAAAATCGGTAATTCACATGCTCACGGTCATTAAACAATGTTTGTGGAAGCCGTGATTAATGTAACGTTTTCGGAACATGGAATGTCTCGGTGAGTGAAACTCGGAAAATAACAATTCTACTCGATAGAACTCGCTTGAATTGAATTTTTCAGCGAAAATTTCATGATTTTCGAAACTGGATGTTCGAAAAACCTGCGAAATCAGAATAACTAATTCTAGGTGTAAATATGCCTTGTATGGTGGATGAAAGTTCGGTAATCCACATGCTCACACTCATTAAAGAATGTGTGTCGAATTCGTGATGCATGTAACGTGTTCGGAATACGGAATGTCATATTGAAGGAAACAATGTAAATTACATGTCTATTGGGTAGAACTCGCTTGAAGAGAATTTTTCTGCGAAACGTGCCTCATTTTCCAAACTGCCATTAGGAGAACCCTGTGAAATCTGAGAAAATGCTTCTAAGGGTCAATATGCCTTGAATGGTGAATGAAATTCCGGTAATCCACATGTTAATATCAGTGTAGTAATTATTTTTCAAACCGTGATTCATGGAGCGCTTTTGGAAAACGGAATTTCACCGTAATGAAACAATGTAAATTACAATTCTATTGGGTAGAACTAGCTAGAATAGAATTTTTCTGCGAAAATTGCATGATTATCGAATCTGAAGTTTGGAGAAAACTTCAAAATGAGAGTAAATATTTCTAGGTGTAAGTATGCCTATATGTTGGAAGAAAGTTCGGTAATCCACATTTTCACAACATATTAAAGAATCTTTTTCTAATCCGTGATGCATATACCGTGTTCGGAACGTGGAATTTCACGGTGCTTGAAACAATATAAATTACTTCTCTATTGGGTAGAACTCGCTCCAAGTGAATTTTTCTGTGAAAACTGCTTCATTTTTGAAACTGGGGATTGGAAAACGCTGCAAAATCTGAGAAAATACTTGTAAGTATCAATATTCAATCTATTGTGATGAAAGTTCAGTAATCCACATGCTAACAAGTCTGTAGTGAATATTTCTCGAAAACATTATGCATGTAGCATGTTCAGAACACGGGATTTCATGGCCAGGGAGTTTATGTAAATTGCAATTCTCTTGGTTAGAAAACACTCCAGGAGATTTTTCCTGAGAAATCTGCCTGATTTTCGAAACTGGCATTAGGAAAACACTGTGAACTCAGATGAATAGATTCTGGGTGTAAATATGCTTGTAGGGTGGATGAAAGTTCGGTAATCCGCATGCTAAAAACTCTGTAGTGAATATTTGTCGAATCCGAGATACATGAAGCGTGTTCGGAACACAGAATATCACGGTGAGCGAATCTACGTAAAATACATTTCTCTTGGGTAGAACTCGCTCCAAGAGCTTTTTCTGCGAATTCTGCCTCAGTTTCAAAACTGGCATTAGGAAAAACTTTCGAAATATGAGAAAATGCTTCAAAGTGTCAATATGGCTTTTATGGTGGATGAAAGTTCGGTAATCCTTATGCTAACGACTCTGTAGTGAATATTTGTCGAATCCGTGATGCATGTAGATTTATCGGAACACGGAATTTCACGATGACGGGTTCTATGTAAATTGCATGTCTATTGGGTAAACTCGCTCCAAGAGGATTTTTCTGCGAAAACTGCATGATTTAAAAACTGACATTAGGAGAAATCTACTAAATCAGAAAAAAATTTCTATGTATAAATATGCATTGTAATGTGGATGAAAGTTCGGTAATATACATGTTCACCACTCATTAAAGAATGTTTGTCGAATCCGTGATGCATCTAACGTGTTCAGAACACGGAATGTGACGGTGAGTGAAACTCGGTAAATTACATATCTTTTGGGTAGAACTCGCTTCAATAGCATTTTCCTGCCAAATCTGCCTCATTTTCAAATCTGGCATTAAAACTAACCTGTGAAATCTCAGAAAATTCTTCAAAGTGTCAGTAAGCCATGTATGGTGGATGAAAGTGCTGTAATCCACTTGCTAACAACTCTGTACTGAATATTTGTCAAATCCGAGATGCATGTAGCGTGTTCGGAACACGGAATTTCACGGTGAGCGAATCCATGTAAATTACATGTCTATTGTTTAGAACCCGCTCCAAGAGTTTTTTGCCGTGAAATCTGCCTCAGTTTCGAAACTGGCGTTTGGAAAGCTCTGTGAAATCAGAGAAAATGCTTCTAAGCATCAATATGCCTTGTATTGTGATGAAAGTCCTGTAATCCACATGCAAACAACACTGTAGTATAATTTGTCGAATCCTATCTGCATGTAGCGTGTTCGAAACATGAATTTCACAGCAGGGAGAATCTATGTAATCTACATATCTATTGGGTAGAACACGCTCCAATAGTTTTTTCCTTAGGAAACTGCCTGATTTTTGAATCTGCTATTAGGAAAAAGCTGCAAACTAAGTGTTAAGTTTCTAGGTGTAAATATGCCTTGTATGGTGGATGAAAGTTCTGTAATACACATGTACACAACTCATTAAAAATGTTTCTCAAATCCGTGATATATGTAGTGTGTTCGGAACACGGAATGTCACGTTGAAGGAAACTATGTAAATTACATATCTATTGGTGAGAACCCGCTCCAGGAGCATTTTACTGTAAAATCTACCTCTGTTTGGAAACTGGTTTTATGAAAACGCTGAAAATCTGAGCAAATGCTTTAAGGTGACAATATGTCTTCAATGGTTTATTAAAGATGTGTAATTCACATTCTAACAACTCAGCTGTGAAAATTTGCTGAATCCAATGTGCACGTAACTTTTTCAGAACACGGAATGTTACGGTGACGGTATCTATGAAAATGGGATGTCTATTGGATCGAACATGCAGCAAGAATACTTTTCGGCGAAAACTGCCTGATTTTCGTAACTGACGTTAGGAAAAATCTGTGAAATCTAAGTAAATATTTCTAGGTGTAATTATGCCTTTTATTGTGGTTGAAACATCGGTAGTCCACATGCTCACGGTCATTAAATAATGTTTGTCGAAGCCGTGATTAATGTAATGTTTTCGGAACATGAAATGTCTCGGTGAGTGAACCTCGGAAAATAAAAATTCTACTGGATAGAACTCGCTTGAATTGAATTTTTCTGCGAAAATTTCATGATTTTCGAAACTGGATGTTACGAAAAACCTGCGAAATCAGAATAAACACTTCTAGGTGTAAATATGCCTTGTATGGTGGATGAAAGTTCGGTAATCCACATGCTCACACTCATTAAAGAATGTTTGTCGAATTCGTGATGCATGTAACGTGTTCGGAATACGGAATGTCATATTGAAGGAAACAATGTAAATTACATGTCTATTGGGTAGAACTCGCTTGAAGAGAATTTTTCTGCGAAACGTGCCTCATTTTCCAAACTGCCATTAGGAGAACCCTGTGAAATCTGAGAAAATGCTTCTAAGGGTCAATATGCCTTGAATGGTGAATGAAAGTCCGGTAATCCACATGTTAATACAGTGTAGTAATTATTTTTCAAACCGTGATTCATGGAGCGCTTTTGGAAAACGGAATTTCACCGTAATGAAACAATGTAAATTACAATTCTATTGGGTAGAACTAGCTAGAATAGAATTTTTCTGCGAAAATTGCATGATTATCGAATCTGAAGTTTGGAGAAAGCTTCAAAATGAGAGTAAATATTTCTAGGTGTAAATATGCCTTTATGTTGGAAGAAAGTTCGGTAATCCACATTTTCACAACATATTAAAGAATCTTTTTCCAATCCGTGTTTCATATACCGTGTTCGGAACGTGGAATTTCACGGTGATTGAAACAATGTAAATTACTTCTCTATTGGGTAGAACTCGCTCCAAGAGTGTTTTTCTGCGAAAACTGCTTCATTTTTGAAACTGGCTTTTGGAAAATGCTGTAAAATCTGAGAAAATACTCCTAAGTATCAATATTCAAACTATTGTGATGAAAGTTCGTTAATCCACATGCTAACAAATCTGTAGTGAATACTTTTCGAATCCATTATGCATGTAGCATGTTCGGAACACGGGATTTCATGGCCAGGGAGTTTATGTTAATTACATTTCTCTTGGTTAAAAATCACTCCAAGAGATTTTTCCTGAGAAATCTGCCTGATTTTCGAAACTGGCGTTAGGAAAACACTTCGAACTCAGATGAATAGATTTTCGGTGTAATTATGTCTTGTTGTTTGTATGAAAGTTCGGTAATCTGCATGCTAACAACTCTGTAGTGAATATTTGTCGAATCCGAGATACATGAAGCGTGTCCGGAACACAGAATATCACGGTGAGCGAATCTATGCAAAATACATGTCTCTTGGTTAGAATTCGCTCCAAAAGCTTTTTCTGCGAATTCTGCCTCATTTTCAAAACTGGCATTAGGAAAAACTTTCGAAATATGAGAAAATGCTTCAAAGTGTCAATATGGCTTTTATGGTGGATGAAAGTGCGGTAATCCTTATGCTAACGACTCTGTAGTGAATATTTGTCGAATCCGTGATGCATGTAGCTTTTTCGGAACACGGAATTTCACGATGAGGGGTTCTATGTAAATTGCATGTCTATTGGGTAGAACCCGCTCCAAGAGGATTTTTCTGAGAAATCTGCATGATTTAAAAACTGACATTAGGAGAAAGCTACTAAATCAGAAAAAAAATTTCTATGTATATATATGCATTGTAATGTGGATGAAAGTTCGTTAATACACATGTTAACAACTCATTAAAGAATGTTTGTCGAATCCGTGATGCATGTAACGTGTTCAGAACACGGAATGTCACGGTGTGTGAAACAAGGTAAATTACATATCTTTTGGGTAGAAATCGCTCCAAGAGCATTTTCCTGCCAATTCTGCCTCATTTTCAAACCTGGCATAAAAACTAACCTGTGAAATCTCAGAAAATTCTTCAAAGTGTCAGTAAGCCATGTATGGTGGATGAAAGTGCTGTAATCCACTTGCTAACAACTCTGTAGTGAATATTTGTCGAATCCGAGATGCATGTAGCGTGTTCGGAACACGGAACTTCACGGTGAGCTGAATCCATGTAAATTACATGTCTATTGTTTTGAACCCACTCCAAGAGGTTTTTGCCGTGAAATCTGCCTCAGTTTCGAAACTGGCGTTTGGAAAGCTCTGTGAAATCAGAGAAAATGCTTCTAAGCATCAATATGCCTTGTATTGTGATGAAAGTACTGTAATCCACATGCAACCAACTCTGTAGTGTATTTTTGTCGAATCCTATCTGCATGTAGCGTGTTCGAAACATGGAATTTCACAGCAGGGGAATCTATGTAATCTACATATCTATTGGGTAGAATACGCTCCAACAGTTTTTTCCTTAGGAAACTGCCTGATTTTTGAATCTGCTATTAGGAAAAAGCTGCAAACTAAGTGTTAAAGTTTCTAGGTGTAAATATGCCTTGTATGGTGGATGAAAGTTCTGTAATACACATGTACACAACTCATTAAAAATGTTTCTCAAATCCGTGATATATGTAGTGTGTTCGGAACACGGAATGTCACGTTGAAGGAAACTATGTAAATTACATATCTATTGGTGAGAACCCGCTCCAGGAGCATTTTACTGTAAAATCTACCTCTGTTTGGAAACTGGTTTTATGAAAACGCTGAAAATCTGAGCAAATGCTTTAAGGTGACAATATGTCTTCAATGGTTTATTAAAGATGTGTAATTCACATTCTAACAACTCAGCTGTGAAAATTTGCTGAATCCAATGTGCACGTAACTTTTTCAGAACACGGAATGTTACGGTGACGGTATCTATGAAAATGGGATGTCTATGCGATCGAACATGTGCAGCAAGAGAACTTTTCGGCGAAAACTGCCTGATTTTCGTAACTGACGTTAGGAAAAATCTGTGAAATCTAAGTAAATATTTCTAGGTGTAATTATGCCTTTTATTGTGGTTGAAACATCGGTAGTCCACATGCTCACGGTCATTAAATAATGTTTGTCGAAGCCGTGATTAATGTAATGTTTTCGGAACATGAAATGTCTCGGTGAGTGAACCTCGGAAAATAAAAATTCTACTGGATAGAACTCGCTTGAATTGAATTTTTCTGCGAAAATTTCATGATTTTCGAAACTGGATGTTACGAAAAACCTGCAAAATCAGAATAAACACTTCTAGGTGTAAATATGCCTTGTATGGTGGATGAAAGTTCGGTAATCCACATGCTCACACTCATTAAAGAATGTTTGTCGAATTCGTGATGCATGTAACGTGTTCGGAATACGGAATGTCATATTGAAGGAAACAATGTAAATTACATGTCTATTGGGTAGAACTCGCTTGAAGAGAATTTTTCTGCGAAACGTGCCTCATTTTCCAAACTGCCATTAGGAGAACCCTGTGAAATCTGAGAAAATGCTTCTAAGGGTCAATATGCCTTGAATGGTGAATGAAAGTCCGGTAATCCACATGTTAATAACAGTGTAGTAATTATTTTTCAAACCGTGATTCATGGAGCGCTTTTGGAAAACGGAATTTCACCGTAATGAAACAATGTAAATTACAATTCTATTGGGTAGAACTAGATAGGATAGAATTTTTCTGCGAAAATTGCATGATTATCGAATCTGAAGTTTGGAGAAAGCTTCAAAATGAGAGTAAATATTTCTAGGTGTAAATATGCCTTTATGTTGGAAGAAAGTTCGGTAATCCACATTTTCACAACATATTAAAGAATCTTTTTCCAATCCGTGTTTCATATACCGTGTTCGGAACGTGGAATTTCACGGTGATTGAAACAATGTAAATTACTTCTCTATTGGGTAGAACTCGCTCCAAGAGTGTTTTTCTGCGAAAACTGCTTCATTTTTGAAACTGGCTTTTGGAAAATGCTGTAAAATCTGAGAAAATACTCCTAAGTATCAATATTCAAACTATTGTGATGAAAGTTCGTTAATCCACATGCTAACAAATCTGTAGTGAATACTTTTCGAATCCATTATGCATGTAGCATGTTCGGAACACGGGATTTCATGGCCAGGGAGTTTATGTTAATTACATTTCTCTTGGTTAAAAATCACTCCAAGAGATTTTTCCTGAGAAATCTGCCTGATTTTCGAAACTGGCGTTAGGAAAACACTTCGAACTCAGATGAATAGATTTTCGGTGTAATTATGTCTTGTTGTTTGTATGAAAGTTCGGTAATCTGCATGCTAACAACTCTGTAGTGAATATTTGTCGAATCCGAGATACATGAAGCGTGTCCGGAACACAGAATATCACGGTGAGCGAATCTATGCAAAATACATGTCTCTTGGTTAGAATTCGCTCCAAAAGCTTTTTCTGCGAATTCTGCCTCATTTTCAAAACTGGCATTAGGAAAAACTTTCGAAATATGAGAAAATGCTTCAAAGTGTCAATATGGCTTTTATGGTGGATGAAAGTGCGGTAATCCTTATGCTAACGACTCTGTAGTGAATATTTGTCGAATCCGTGATGCATGTAGCTTTTTCGGAACACGGAATTTCACGATGAGGGGTTCTATGTAAATTGCATGTCTATTGGGTAGAACCCGCTCCAAGAGGATTTTTCTGAGAAATCTGCATGATTTAAAAACTGACATTAGGAGAAAGCTACTAAATCAGAAAAAAAATTTCTATGTATATATATGCATTGTAATGTGGATGAAAGTTCGTTAATACACATGTTAACAACTCATTAAAGAATGTTTGTCGAATCCGTGATGCATGTAACGTGTTCAGAACACGGAATGTCACGGTGTGTGAAACAAGGTAAATTACATATCTTTTGGGTAGAAATCGCTCCAAGAGCATTTTCCTGCCAATTCTGCCTCATTTTCAAACCTGGCATAAAAACTAACCTGTGAAATCTCAGAAAATTCTTCAAAGTGTCAGTAAGCCATGTATGGTGGATGAAAGTGCTGTAATCCACTTGCTAACAACTCTGTAGTGAATATTTGTCGAATCCGAGATGCATGTAGCGTGTTCGGAACACGGAACTTCACGGTGAGTGAATCCATGTAAATTACATGTCTATTGTTTTGAACCCACTCCAAGAGGTTTTTGCCGTGAAATCTGCCTCAGTTTTGAAACTGGCAGTTTGGAAAGCTCTGTGAAATCAGAGAAAATGCTTCTAAGCATCAATATGCCTTGTATTGTGATGAAAGTACTGTAATCCACATGCAACCAACTCTGTAGTGTATTTTTGTCGAATCCTATCTGCATGTAGCGTGTTCGAAACATGGAATTTCACAGCAGGGGAATCTATGTAATCTACATATCTATTGGGTAGAATACGCTCCAACAGTTTTTTCCTTAGGAAACTGCCTGATTTTTGAATCTGCTATTAGGAAAAAGCTGCAAACTAAGTGTTAAAGTTTCTAGGTGTAAATATGCCTTGTATGGTGGATGAAAGTTCTGTAATACACATGTACACAACTCATTAAAAATGTTTCTCAAATCCGTGATATATGTAGTGTGTTCGGAACACGGAATGTCACGTTGAAGGAAACTATGTAAATTACATATCTATTGGTGAGAACCCGCTCCAGGAGCATTTTACTGTAAAATCTACCTCTGTTTGGAAACTGGTTTTATGAAAACGCTGAAAATCTGAGCAAATGCTTTAAGGTGACAATATGTCTTCAATGGTTTATTAAAGATGTGTAATTCACATTCTAACAACTCAGCTGTGAAAATTTGCTGAATCCAATGTGCACGTAACTTTTTCAGAACACGGAATGTTACGGTGACGGTATCTATGAAAATGGGATGTCTATGCGATCGAATGTGCAGCAAGAGAACTTTTCGGCGAAAACTGCCTGATTTTCGTAACTGACGTTAGGAAAAATCTGTGAAATCTAAGTAAATATTTCTAGGTGTAATTATGCCTTTTATTGTGGTTGAAACATCGGTAGTCCACATGCTCACGGTCATTAAATAATGTTTGTCGAAGCCGTGATTAATGTAATGTTTTCGGAACATGAAATGTCTCGGTGAGTGAACCTCGGAAAATAAAAATTCTACTGGATAGAACTCGCTTGAATTGAATTTTTCTGCGAAAATTTCATGATTTTCGAAACTGGATGTTACGAAAAACCTGCAAAATCAGAATAAACACTTCTAGGTGTAAATATGCCTTGTATGGTGGATGAAAGTTCGGTAATCCACATGCTCACACTCATTAAAGAATGTTTGTCGAATTCGTGATGCATGTAACGTGTTCGGAATACGGAATGTCATATTGAAGGAAACAATGTAAATTACATGTCTATTGGGTAGAACTCGCTTGAAGAGAATTTTTCTGCGAAACGTGCCTCATTTTCCAAACTGCCATTAGGAGAACCCTGTGAAATCTGAGAAAATGCTTCTAAGGGTCAATATGCCTTGAATGGTGAATGAAAGTCCGGTAATCCACATGTTAATAACAGTGTAGTAATTATTTTTCAAACCGTGATTCATGGAGCGCTTTTGGAAAACGGAATTTCACCGTAATGAAACAATTTAAATTACAATTCTATTGGGTAGAACTAGATAGGATAGAATTTTTCTGCGAAAATTGCATGATTATCGAATCTGAAGTTTGGAGAAAGCTTCAAAATGAGAGTAAATATTTCTAGGTGTAAATATGCCTTTATGTTGGAAGAAAGTTCGGTAATCCACATTTTCACAACATATTAAAGAATCTTTTTCCAATCCGTGTTTCATATACCGTGTTCGGAACGTGGAATTTCACGGTGATTGAAACAATGTAAATTACTTCTCTATTGGGTAGAACTCGCTCCAAGAGTGTTTTTCTGCGAAAACTGCTTCATTTTTGAAACTGGCTTTTGGAAAATGCTGTAAAATCTGAGAAAATACTCCTAAGTATCAATATTCAAACTATTGTGATGAAAGTTCGTTAATCCACATGCTAACAAATCTGTAGTGAATACTTTTCGAATCCATTATGCATGTAGCATGTTCGGAACACGGGATTTCATGGCCAGGGAGTTTATGTTAATTACATTTCTCTTGGTTAAAAATCACTCCAAGAGATTTTTCCTGAGAAATCTGCCTGATTTTCGAAACTGGCGTTAGGAAAACACTTCGAACTCAGATGAATAGATTTTCGGTGTAATTATGTCTTGTTGTTTGTATGAAAGTTCGGTAATCTGCATGCTAACAACTCTGTAGTGAATATTTGTCGAATCCGAGATACATGAAGCGTGTCCGGAACACAGAATATCACGGTGAGCGAATCTATGCAAAATACATGTCTCTTGGTTAGAATTCGCTCCAAAAGCTTTTTCTGCGAATTCTGCCTCATTTTCAAAACTGGCATTAGGAAAAACTTTCGAAATATGAGAAAATGCTTCAAAGTGTCAATATGGCTTTTATGGTGGATGAAAGTGCGGTAATCCTTATGCTAACGACTCTGTAGTGAATATTTGTCGAATCCGTGATGCATGTAGCTTTTTCGGAACACGGAATTTCACGATGAGGGGTTCTATGTAAATTGCATGTCTATTGGGTAGAACCCGCTCCAAGAGGATTTTTCTGAGAAATCTGCATGATTTAAAAACTGACATTAGGAGAAAGCTACTAAATCAGAAAAAAAATTTCTATGTATATATATGCATTGTAATGTGGATGAAAGTTCGTTAATACACATGTTAACAACTCATTAAAGAATGTTTGTCGAATCCGTGATGCATGTAACGTGTTCAGAACACGGAATGTCACGGTGTGTGAAACAAGGTAAATTACATATCTTTTGGGTAGAAATCGCTCCAAGAGCATTTTCCTGCCAATTCTGCCTCATTTTCAAACCTGGCATAAAAACTAACCTGTGAAATCTCAGAAAATTCTTCAAAGTGTCAGTAAGCCATGTATGGTGGATGAAAGTGCTGTAATCCACTTGCTAACAACTCTGTAGTGAATATTTGTCGAATCCGAGATGCATGTAGCGTGTTCGGAACACGGAACTTCACGGTGAGTGAATCCATGTAAATTACATGTCTATTGTTTTGAACCCACTCCAAGAGGTTTTTGCCGTGAAATCTGCCTCAGTTTCGAAACTGGCGTTTGGAAAGCTCTGTGAAATCAGAGAAAATGCTTCTAAGCATCAATATGCCTTGTATTGTGATGAAAGTACTGTAATCCACATGCAACCAACTCTGTAGTGTATTTTTGTCGAATCCTATCTGCATGTAGCGTGTTCGAAACATGGAATTTCACAGCAGGGGAATCTATGTAATCTACATATCTATTGGGTAGAATACGCTCCAACAGTTTTTTCCTTAGGAAACTGCCTGATTTTTGAATCTGCTATTAGGAAAAAGCTGCAAACTAAGTGTTAAAGTTTCTAGGTGTAAATATGCCTTGTATGGTGGATGAAAGTTCTGTAATACACATGTACACAACTCATTAAAAATGTTTCTCAAATCCGTGATATATGTAGTGTGTTCGGAACACGGAATGTCACGTTGAAGGAAACTATGTAAATTACATATCTATTGGTGAGAACCCGCTCCAGGAGCATTTTACTGTAAAATCTACCTCTGTTTGGAAACTGGTTTTATGAAAACGCTGAAAATCTGAGCAAATGCTTTAAGGTGACAATATGTCTTCAATGGTTTATTAAAGATGTGTAATTCACATTCTAACAACTCAGCTGTGAAAATTTGCTGAATCCAATGTGCACGTAACTTTTTCAGAACACGGAATGTTACGGTGACGGTATCTATGAAAATGGGATGTCTATTGGATCGAACATGCAGCAAGAATACTTTTCGGCGAAAACTGCCTGATTTTCGTAACTGACGTTAGGAAAAATCTGTGAAATCTAAGTAAATATTTCTAGGTGTAATTATGCCTTTTATTGTGGTTGAAACATCGGTAGTCCACATGCTCACGGTCATTAAATAATGTTTGTCGAAGCCGTGATTAATGTAATGTTTTCGGAACATGAAATGTCTCGGTGAGTGAACCTCGGAAAATAAAAATTCTACTGGATAGAACTCGCTTGAATTGAATTTTTCTGCGAAAATTTCATGATTTTCGAAACTGGATGTTACGAAAAACCTGCAAAATCAGAATAAACACTTCTAGGTGTAAATATGCCTTGTATGGTGGATGAAAGTTCGGTAATCCACATGCTCCCACTCATTAAAGAATGTTTGTCGAATTCGTGATGCATGTAACGTGTTCGGAATACGGAATGTCATATTGAAGGAAACAATGTAAATTACATGTCTATTGGGTAGAACTCGCTTGAAGAGAATTTTTCTGCGAAACGTGCCTCATTTTCCAAACTGCCATTAGGAGAACCCTGTGAAATCTGAGAAAATGCTTCTAAGGGTCAATATGCCTTGAATGGTGAATGAAAGTCCGGTAATCCACATGTTAATAACAGTGTAGTAATTATTTTTCAAACCGTGATTCATGGAGCGCTTTTGGAAAACGGAATTTCACCGTAATGAAACAATGTAAATTACAATTCTATTGGGTAGAACTAGCTAGAATAGAATTTTTCTGCGAAAATTGCATGATTATCGAATCTGAAGTTTGGAGAAAGCTTCAAAATGAGAGTAAATATTTCTAGGTGTAAATATGCCTTTATGTTGGAAGAAAGTTCGGTAATCCACATTTTCACAACATATTAAAGAATCTTTTTCCAATCCGTGTTTCATATACCGTGTTCGGAACGTGGAATTTCACGGTGATTGAAACAATGTAAATTACTTCTCTATTGGGTAGAACTCGCTCCAAGAGTGATTTTTCTGCGAAAACTGCTTCATTTTTGAAACTGGCTTTGGAAAATGCTGTAAAATCTGAGAAAATACTCCTAAGTATCAATATTCAATCTATTGTGATGAAAGTTCGTTAATCCACATGCTAACAAATCTGTAGTGAATACTTTTCGAATCCATTATGCATGTAGCATGTTCGGAACACGGGATTTCATGGCCAGGGAGTTTATGTTAATTACATTTCTCTTGGTTAGAAAATCACTCCAAGAGATTTTTCCTGAGAAATCTGCCTGATTTTCGAAACTGGCATTAGGAAAACACTTCGAACTCAGATGAATAGATTTTCGGTGTAATTATGTCTTGTAGGTTGTATGAAAGTTCGGTAATCCGCATGCTAACAACTCTGTAGTGAATATTTGTCGAATCCGAGATACATGAAGCGTGTTCGGAACACAGAATATCACGGTGAGTGAATCTATGCAAAATACATGTCTCTTGGTTAGAATTCGCTCCAAGAGCTTTTTCTGCGAATTCTGCCTCATTTTCAAAACTGGCATTAGGAAAACCTTTTGAAATATGAGAAAGTGCTTCAAAGTGTCAATATGGCTTTTATGGTGGATGAAAGTGCGGTAATCCTTATGCTAACGACTCTGTAGTGAATATTTGTCGAATCCGTGATGCATGTAGCTTTTTCGGAACACGGAATTTCACGATGACGGGTTCTATGTAAATTGCATGTCTATTGGGTAGAACCGGCTCCAAGAGGATTTTTCTGCGAAAACTGCATGATTTAAAAACTGACATTAGGAGAAATCTACTAAATCAGAAAAAAATTTCTATGTATATATATGCATTGTAAGGTGGATGAAAGTTCGTTAATACACATGTTAACAACTCATTAAAGAATGTTTGTCGAATCCGTGATGCATGTAACGTGTTCAGAACACGGAATGTCACGGTGAGTGAAACTAGGTAAATTACATATCTTTTGGGTAGAAATCGCTCCAAGAGCATTTTCCTGCCAATCTGCCTCATTTTCAAACCTGGAATTAAAACTAACCTGTGAAATCTCAGAAAATTCTTCAAAGTGTCAGTTAGCCTTGTATGGTGCATGAAAGTGCTGTAATCCACTTGCTAACAACTCTGTAGTGAATATTTGTCGAATCCGAGATGCATGTAGCGTGTTCGGAACACGGAACTTCACGGTGAGCAAATCCATGTAAATTACATGTCTATTGTTTTGAACCCGCTCCAAGAGGTTTTTGCCGTGAAATCTGCCTCAGTTTCGAAACTGGCGTTTGGAAAGCTCTGTGAAATCAGAGAAAATGCTTCTAAGCATCAATATGCCTTGTATTGTGATGAAAGTCCTGTAATCCACATGCAAACAACTCTGTAGTGTATTTTGTCGAAACCTATCTGCATGTAGCGTTTTCGAAACACGGAATATCACAGCGGGAGAATCTATGTAATCTACATATCTATTGGGTAGAACTACGCTCCAACAGTTTTTTCCTTAGGAAACTGCCTGATTTTTGAATCTGCTATTAGGAAAAAGCTGCAAACTAAGTGTTAAAGTTTCTAGGTGTAAATATGCCTTGTATGGTGGATGAAAGTTCTGTAATACACATGTACACAACTCATTAAAAATGTTTCTCAAATCCGTGATGTATGTAGTGTGTTCGGAACACGGAATGTCACGTTGAAGGAAACTATGTAAATTACATATCTATTGGTGAGAACCCGCTCCAGGAGCATTTTACTGTAAAATCTACCTCTGTTTGGAAACTGGTTTTATGAAAACGCTGCAAAATCTGAGCAAATGCTTTAAGGTGACAATATGTCTTCAATGGTTTATTAAAGATGTGTAATTCACATTCTAACAACTCAGCTGTGAAAATTTGCTGAATCCAATGTGCACGTAACTTTTTCAGAACACGGAATGTTACGGTGACGGTATCTATGAAAATGGGATGTCTATTGGATCGAACATGCAGCAAGAGAATTTTTCTGCGAAAACTGCCTGATTTTCGTAACTGACGTTAGGAAAAATCTGCTGAAATCTAAGTAAATATTTCTAGGTGTAATATGCCTTGTATTGTGGTTGAAACATCGGTAGTCCACATGCTCACGGTCATTAAATAATGTTTGTCGAAGCCGTGATTAATGTAACTGTTTTCGGAACATGAATGTCTCGGTGAGTGAAACTCGGAAAATAACAATTCTACTGGATAGAACTCGCTTGAATTGAATTTTTCTGCGAAAATTTCATGATTTTCGAAACTGGATGTTACGGAAAAACCTGCAAAATCAGAATAAACACTTCTAGGTGTAAATATGCCTTGTATGGTGGATGAAAGTTCGGTAATCCACATGCTCCCACTCATTAAAGAATGTTTGTCGAATTCGTGATGCATGTAACGTGTTCGGAATACGGAATGTCATATTGAAGGAAACAATGTAAATTACATGTCTATTGGGTAGAACTCGCTTGAAGAGAATTTTTCTGCGAAACGTGCCTCATTTTCCAAACTGCCATTAGGAGAACCCTGTGAAATCTGAGAAAATGCTTCTAAGGGTCAATATGCCTTGAATGGTGAATGAAAGTCCGGTAATCCACATGTTAATAACAGTGTAGTAATTATTTTTCAAACCGTGATTCATGGAGCGCTTTTGGAAAACGGAATTTCACCGTAATGAAACAATTTAAATTACAATTCTATTGGGTAGAACTAGCTAGGAATAGAATTTTTCTGCGAAAATTGCCTGATTATCGAATCTGAAGTTTGGAGAAAGCTTCAAAATGAGAGTAAATATTTCTAGGTGTAAATATGCCTTTATGTTGGAAGAAAGTTCGGTAATCAAAATTTTCACAACATATTAAAGAATCTTTTTCCAATCCGTGTTTCATATACCGTGTTCGGAACGTGGAATTTCATGGTGATTGAAACAATGTAAATTACTTCTCTATTGGGTAGAACTCGCTCCAAGAGTGTTTTTCTGCGAAAACTGCTTCATTTTTGAAACTGGCTTTTGGAAAATGCTGTAAAATCTGAGAAAATATTCCTAAGTATCAATATTCAATCTATTGTGATGAAAGTTCGGTAATCCACATGCTAACAAATCTGTAGTGAATACTTGTCGAATCCATTATGCATGTAGCATGTTCGGAACACGGGATTTCATGGCCAGGGAGTTTATGTTAATTACATTTCTCTTGGTTAAAAATCACTCCAAGAGATTTTTCCTGAGAAATCTGCCTGATTTTCGAAACTGGCGTTAGGAAAACACTGCGAACTCAGATGAATAGATTTTCGGTGTAATTATGTCTTGTTGGTTGTATGAAAGTTCGGTAATCTGCATGCTAACAACTCTGTAGTGAATATTTGTCGAATCCAAGATACATAAAGCTTGTTCAGAACACAGAATATCACGGTGAGCGAATCTATGCAAAATACATGTCTCTTGGTTAGAATTCGCTCCAAAAGCTTTTTCTGCGAATTCTGCCTCATTTTCAAAACTGGCATTAGGAAAAACTTTCGAAATATGAGAAAATGCTTCAAAGTGTCAATATGGCTTTTATGGTGGATGAAAGTGCGGTAATCCTTATGCTAACGACTCTGTAGTGAATATTTGTCGAATCCGTGATGCATGTAGCTTTTTCGGAACACGGAATTTCACGATGAGGGGTTCTATGTAAATTGCATGTCTATTGGGTAGAACCCGCTCCAAGAGGATTTTTCTGAGAAATCTGCATGATTTAAAAACTGACATTAGGAGAAAGCTACTAAATCAGAAAAAAAATTTCTATGTATATATATGCATTGTAATGTGGATGAAAGTTCGTTAATACACATGTTAACAACTCATTAAAGAATGTTTGTCGAATCCGTGATGCATGTAACGTGTTCAGAACACGGAATGTCACGGTGTGTGAAACAAGGTAAATTACATATCTTTTGGGTAGAAATCGCTCCAAGAGCATTTTCCTGCCAATTCTGCCTCATTTTCAAACCTGGCATAAAAACTAACCTGTGAAATCTCAGAAAATTCTTCAAAGTGTCAGTAAGCCATGTATGGTGGATGAAAGTGCTGTAATCCACTTGCTAACAACTCTGTAGTGAATATTTGTCGAATCCGAGATGCATGTAGCGTGTTCGGAACACGGAACTTCACGGTGAGCTGAATCCATGTAAATTACATGTCTATTGTTTTGAACCCACTCCAAGAGGTTTTTGCCGTGAAATCTGCCTCAGTTTCGAAACTGGCGTTTGGAAAGCTCTGTGAAATCAGAGAAAATGCTTCTAAGCATCAATATGCCTTGTATTGTGATGAAAGTACTGTAATCCACATGCAACCAACTCTGTAGTGTATTTTTGTCGAATCCTATCTGCATGTAGCGTGTTCGAAACATGGAATTTCACAGCAGGGGAATCTATGTAATCTACATATCTATTGGGTAGAATACGCTCCAACAGTTTTTTCCTTAGGAAACTGCCTGATTTTTGAATCTGCTATTAGGAAAAAGCTGCAAACTAAGTGTTAAAGTTTCTAGGTGTAAATATGCCTTGTATGGTGGATGAAAGTTCTGTAATACACATGTACACAACTCATTAAAAATGTTTATCAAATCTGTGATATATTTAGTGTGTTCGGAACACGGAATGTCACGTTGAAGGAAACTATGTAAATTACATATCTATTGGTGAGAACCCGCTCCAGGAGCATTTTACTGTAAAATCTACCTCTGTTTGGAAACTGGTGTTATGAAAACGCTGCAAAATCTGAGCAAATGCTTTAAGGTGACAATATGTCTTCAATGGTTTATTAAAGATGTGTAATTCACATTCTAACAACTCAGCTGTGAAAATTTGCTGAATCCAATGTGCACGTTACTTTTTCAGAACACGGAATGTTACGGTGACGGTATCTATGAAAATGGGATGTCTATTGGATCGAACATGCAGCAAGAGAATTTTTCTGCGAAAAACTGCCTGATTTTCGTAACTGACGTTAGGAAAAATCTGCGAAATCTAAGTAAATATTTCTAGGGGTAATATGCCTTGTATTGTGGTTGAAACATCGGTAATCCACATGCTCACGGTCATTAAATAATGTTTGTCGAAGCCGTGATGAATGTAACGTTTTCGGAACATGGAATGTCTCGGTGAGTGAAACTCAGGAAAATAACAATTCTACTGGATAGAACTCGCTTGAATTGAATTTTTCTGCGAAAATTTCATGATTTTCGAAACTGGATGTTACGAAAAACCTGCAAAATCAGAATAAACACTTCTAGGTGTAAATATGCCTTGTATGGTGGATGAAAGTTCGGTAATCCACATGCTCCCACTCATTAAAGAATGTTTGTCGAATTCGTGATGCATGTAACGTGTTCGGAATACGGAATGTCATATTGAAGGAAACAATGTAAATTACATGTCTATTGGGTAGAACTCGCTTGAAGAGAATTTTTCTGCGAAACGTGCCTCATTTTCCAAACTGCCATTAGGAGAACCCTGTGAAATCTGAGAAAATGCTTCTAAGTGTCAATATGCCTTGAATGGTGAATGAAAGTCCGGTAATCCACATGTTAATAACAGTGTAGTAATTATTTTTCAAACCGTGATTCATGGAGCGCTTTTGGAAAACGGAATTTCACCGTAATGAAACAATGTAAATTACAATTCTATTGGGTAGAACTAGCTAGAATAGAATTTTTCTGCGAAAATTGCATGATTATCGAATCTGAAATTTGGAGAAAGCTTCAAAATGAGAGTAAATATTTCTAGGTGTAAATATGCCTTTATGTTGGAAGAAAGTTCGGTAATCCACATTTTCACAACATATTAAAGAATCTTTTTCTAATCCGTGATGCATATACCGTGTTCGGAACGTGGAATTTCACGGTGATTGAAACAATGTAAATTACTTCTCTATTGGGTAGAACTCGCTCCAAGAGTATTTTTCTGCGAAAACTGGTGCATTTTTGAAACTGGCGTTTGAAAACGCTGCAAAATCTGAGAAAATACTTCTAAGTATCAATATTCAATCTATTGTGATGAAAGATCGTTAATCCACATGCTAACAAATCTGTAGTGAATATTTGTCGAAACCATTATGCATGTAACATGTTCGGAACACAGGATTTCATGGCCAGGGAGTTTATATAAATTACATTTCTCTTGGTTAGAAATCACTCCAAGAGATTTTTCCTGAGAAATCGGCCTGATTTTCGAAACTGGAATTAGGAAATAACTGCGAACTCAGATGAATAGATTCTCGGTGTAAATATGCCTTGTAGGGTGGAAGAAAGTTCGGTAATCCGCATGCTAACAACTCTGTAGTGAATATTTGTCGAATCCGTGATGCATGTAGCTTTTTCGGAACACGGAATTTCACGATGACGTGTTCTATGTAAATTGCATGTCTATTGGGTAGAATCGGCTCCAAGAGGATTTTTCTGCGAAAACTGCATGATTTAAAAACTGACATTAGGAGAAATCTACTAAATCAGAAAAAAAATTTCTATGTATATATATGCATTGTAAGGTGGATGAAAGTTCGTTAATACACATGTTAACAACTCATTAAAGAATGTTTTTCGAATCCGTGATGCATGTAACATGTTCAGAACACGGAATGTCACGGTGAGTGAAACTAGGTAAATTACATATCTATTGGGTAGAACTGGCTCCAAGAGAATTTTCCTGCCAAATCTGCCTCATTTTCAAACCTGGCATTAAAACTAACATGTGAAATCTCAGAAAATTTTTCAAAGTGTCAGTAAGCCATGTATGGTGGATGAAAGTGCTGTAATCCACTTGCTAACAACTCTGTAGTGAATATTTGTCGGATCCGAGATGCATGTAGCGTGTTTGGAACACGGAATATCACGGTGAGCGAATCCATGTAAATTACATGTCTATAGTTTTGAACCCGCTCCAAGATTTTTTTGACGTTATATCTACCTCACTTTCGAAACCGGCGTTTGGAAAGCTCTGTGAAATCAGGGAAAATGCTTCTAAGCATCAATATGCCTTGTATTGTGATGAAAGTCCTGTAATCCACATGCAAACAACTCTGTAGTGTATTTTGTAGAATCCTATCTGCATGTAGCGTGTTCGAAATACGGAATTTCACAGCAGGAGAATCTATGTAATTTACATATCTATTGGGTAGAACACGCTCCAACAGTTTTTTCCTTAGGAAACTGCCTGATTTTTGAAACTGCTATTAGGAAAAAGCTGCAAACAAAGAGTTAAATTTTCTAGGTGTAAATATGCCTTATATGGTGGATGAAAGTTCTGTAATACACATGTACACAACTCATTAAAAATGTTTCTCAAATCCGTGATGTATGTAGTGTGTTCGGAACACGGAATGTCACGTTGAAGGAAACTATGTAAATTACATATCTATTGGTGAGAACCCGCTCCAGGAGCATTTTACTGTAAAATCTACCTCTGTTTGGAAACTGGTGTTATGAAAACGCTGCAAAATCTGAGCAAATGCTTTAAGGTGACAATATGTCTTCAATGGTTTATTAAAGATGTGTAATTCACATTCTAACAACTCAGCTGTGAAAATTTGCTGAATCCAATGTGCACGTTACTTTTTCAGAACACGGAATGTTACGGTGACGGTATCTATGAAAATGGGATATCTATTGGATCGAACATGCAGCAAGAGAATTTTTCTGCAAAAACTGCCTGATTTTCATAACTGACGTTAGGAAAAATCTGCGAAATCTAAGTAAAAATTTCTAGGTGTAAATATGCCTTGTATTGTGGTTGAAACATCGGTAATCCACATGCTCACGGTCATTAAATAATGTTTGTCGAAGCCGTGATGAATGTAACGTTTTCGGAACATGGAATGTCTCGGTGAGTGAAACTCAGAAAATAACAATTCTACTGGATAGAACTCGCTTGAATTGAATTTTTCAGCGAAAATTTCATGATTTTCGAAACTGGATGTTAGGAAAAACCTTGCAAAATCAGAATAAACACTTCTAGGTGTAAATATGCTTTTATGGTGAATGAAAGTTCGGTAATCCACATGCTCCCACTCATTAAAGAATGTTTGTCGAATTCGTGATGCATGTAACGTGTTCGGAATACGGAATGTCATATTGAAGGATACAATGTAAATTACATGTCTATTGGGTAGAACTCGCTTGAAGAGAGTTTTTCTGCGAAATGTGCCTCATTTTCAAAACTGCCATTAGGAGAACACTGTGAAAGCTGAGAAAATGCTTCTAAGTGTCAATATGCCTTGAATGGTGAATGAAAGTCCGGTAATCCACATGTTAATAACAGTGTAGTAATTATTTTTCAAACCGTGATTCATGGAGCGCTTTTGCAAAACGGAATTTCACCGTAATGAAACAATGTAAATTACAATTCTATTGGGTAGAACTAGCTAGAATAGAATTTTTCTGCGAAAATTGCATGATTATCGGATCTGAAGTTTGGAGAAAGCTTCAAAAAGAGTAAATATTTCTAGGTGTAAATATGCCTTTATGTTGGAAGAAAGTTCGGTAATCCACATTTTCACAACATATTAAAGAATATTTTTCTAATCCGTAATGCATATACCGTGTTCGGAACGTGGAATTTCACGGTGATTGAAACAATGTAAATTATTTCTCTATTGGGTAGAACTAGCTCCAAGAGAATTTTTCTGCGAAAACTGCTGCATTTTTGAAACTGACGTTAGGAAAACACTGCAAACTCAGATGAAGAGCTTCTCGATGTAAATATGCCTTGTAGGGTGGATGAAAGTTCACTTATCCGCATGCTAACAAATCTAGTAGTGAATATTTGTCGAATACGAGATACATGAAGCGTGTTCGGAACACAGAATATCACGGTGAGTGAGTCTATGTAAATTACGTGTCTATTGTTTTGAACCCGCTCCAAGAGGTTTTTGCCGTGAAATCTGCCTCAGTTTCGAACCTGGCGTTTGGAAAGCTCTGTGAAATCAGAGAAAATGCTTCTAAGCATCAATATGCCTTGTATTGTGATGAAAGTACTGTAATCCACATGCAAACAACTCTGTAGTGTATTTTTGTCGAATCCTATCTGCATGTAGCGTGTTCGAATCACAGAATTTCACAGCATGAGAATCTATGTAATTTACATATCTATTGGGTAGAACACGCTCCAATAGTTTTTTCCTTCGGAAAATGCCTGATTTTTGAAACTGCTATTAGGAAATAGCTGCAAACTTAGAGTTAAAGTTTCTAGGTGTAAATATGCCTTGTATGGTGGATGAAAGTTCTGTAATACACATGTACACAACTCATTAAAAATGTTTCTCAAATCCGTGATGTATGTAGTGTGTACAGAACACGGAATGTCACGTTGAAAGAAACTATGTAAATTACATATCTATTAGTGAGTACCGGCTCCAGGAGCATTTTACTGTAAAATCTACCTCTGTTTGGAAACTGGTGTTATGAAAACGCTGCAAAATCTGAGCAAATGCTTTAAGGTGACAATATGTCTTCAATGGATTATTAAAGATGTGTAATTCACATTCTAACAACTCAGCTGTGAAAATTTGCTGAATCCAATATGCACGTTACTTTTTCAGAACACGGAATGTTACGGTGACGGTATCTATGAAAATGGGATGTCTATTGGATCGAACATGCAGCAAGAGAATTTTTCTGCGAAAACTGCCTGATTTTCGTAACTGGCGTTAGGAAAAATCTGCGAAATCTAAGTAAAAATTTCTAGGGGTAATCATGCCTTGTATTGTGGTTGAAACATCGGTAATCCACATGCTCACGGTCATTAAATAATGTTTGTCGAAGCCGTGATGAATGTAACGTTTTCGGAACATGGAATGTCTCGGTGAGTGAAACTCAGAAATAACAATTCTGCTGGATAGAACTCGCTTGAATTGAATTTTTCAGCGAAAATTTCATGATTTTCGAAACTGGATGTTAGGAAAAACTTTCAAAATCAGAATAAAAACTTCTAGGTGTAAATATGCTTTTTATGGTGAAAGAAAGTTCGGTAATCCACATGCTCCCACTCATTAAAGAATGTTTGTCGAATTCGTGATGCATGTAACGTGTTCGGAATACGGAATGTCATATTGAAGGTTACAATGTAAATTACATGTCTATTGGGTAGAACTCGCTTGAAGAGAATTTTTCTGTGAAATGTGCCTCATTTTCAAAACTGCCATTAGGAGAACACTGTGAAATCTGAGAAAATGCTTCTAAGTGTCAATATGCCTTGAATGGTGAATGAAAGTCCGGTAATCCACATGTTAATAACAGTGTAGTAATTATTTTTCAAACCGTGATTCATGGAGCGCTTTTGGAAAACGGAATTTCACCTTAATGAAACAATGTAAATTACAATTCTATTGGGTAGAACTAGCTAGAATAGAATTTTTTGCGAAAATTGCATGATTATAGAATCTGAAGTTTGGAGAAAGCTTCAAAATGAGAGTAAATATTTCTAGGTGTAAATATGCCTTTATGTTGGAAGAAAGTTCGGTAATCCACATTTTCACAACATATTAAAGAATCTTTTTCTAATCCGTGATGCATATACCGTGTTCGGAACGTGGAATTTCACGGTGATTGAAACAATGTAAATTACTTCTCTATTGGGTAGAACTCGCTCCAAGAGTATTTTTCTGCGAAAACTGTGCATTTTTGAAACTGCGTTTGGAAAACGCTTGCAAATCTGAGAAAATACTTCTAAGTATCAATATTCAATCTATTGTGATGAAAGTTCGTTAATCCACATGCTAACAAATCTGTAGTGAATATTTGTCGAAACCATTATGCATGTAACATGTTCGGAACACAGGATTTCATGGCCAGGGAGTTTATGTAAATTACATTTCTCTTGGTTAGAAATCACTCCAAGAGATTTTTCCTGAGAAATCTGCCTGATTTTCGAAACTGGCATTAGGAAATCACTGCGAACTCAGATGAATAGATTCTCGGTGTAAATATGCCTTGTAGGGTGGATGAAAGTTCGGTAATC
>NW_022587949.1:0-31604 GCF_009834535.1 Camelus ferus | reverse complement strand
ATAGCACTAGGGTAACAGTTGCATTTGCAACTCTTACCTCAGTTTCTAAGCGTGCTTTGCCTTGCGGTTTGAAATTCCTACAGTTTCTAGATTAAAACCGAGTTGGATGTAGTATACCGCACCTCATATAAGTGATGTAGTACAATTACAATTGATAAGAATCTTTGTGTTCCGAACAAGCTAGGTGCAAGACGGCTTTCACACTCACATATCCCTCTGAACAGAGCATGGAGAGACTTTCGCGTCCAAATAGCCCAAGTGGAACGGGTTTGTAAGAGCAACACTTACTCTGGTTTCTCAGTCTGATTCCTAGTGCCGATTTGAAGTTCGTACAGTTTTTACTTTGAACCGAGTTGGAAGCTACTACCTCCCCATATAAATAAATGAAGTGAAATTTCCTACTGAAAGGAAAGTCTGTGTTCCTAGAAGCTAGGGGAAGTGCGGCTTTCACACACACTTATCTCTCAGAACTGAGCATGTCGAGAACGTTCGTTTAAACAGCAGAAGTGGAAAGTTATGCATGAGCAACACTTACTCTGGTTTCTCAGTCTGTTTCCTAGTGCCAGTTTCAAATTCCTGCAGTTTTCTCTGTAATACCGAGTTGGAGCTTGTACCAGCCCATATATATGTATGTTGTGAAGATTCCAACTGTAAAGAAACTTTGTGTTCCCAACAAGATAGGTGAAGCACGGATTCCATACACATTTATCTCTCCGAATTGAGCATGTGGAGAGACGTTCTTTCAACGAACACAAAGGGAAAATTTACAGTTTTAACACGTACTCTGTTTTCTCTGTTTCCTAATGCAAGTTTGATATTCTTGCAGCTTTCACCGTAAACAGGAGATGTAGCTAGTACCTCCACATATTATGTATGTACTGCAGATTCCAACTGAAAGAAACAATGAGTTCCCAACACTAGCTGAAGGACGGCTTTCACACACAATTATATCTCTGAACTGAAATGTGAAGAGGCTTTCTTTCCAATTGCACTAGGGTAATTGGTTGCAGTTGCAACTCTTACTCTGCTTTCTAAGTGTACTTCCTAGTGCCGTTTTAATTTCCTGCAGTTTTTAGTTTAAAAACAAGTTGGAGGAGGTATTAACTCCTCATATAATTATATGTAGTGCAATTTCCAACTGAAAAGAAACTTGTTTTCCCAACAACAATCTAGGTGAAAGACGGCTTTCACACTCACATATCTCTCTGATCTGAGCATGTGGAGAGACGTTCGTTCAAATAGCACAAGTGGAACGGTTTGCAGGGCAACAATTTCTCTGGTTTCTCAGTCTTTTTCCTAGTGCCGGTTTGAAACTCGTACAGTTTTTACTTTGAATCCGAGTTGGAATTACTACATCCCCATATAATAAATGAAGTGCAATTTCCTATTGAAAGGAAAGTCTGTGTTCCCTAGAAGCTAGGGGAAGGACGGCTTTCACACACACTTATATCTCAGAACTGAGCATGTGGAGAAACTTTCGTTGAAATAGCAGAAGGGGAAAGTTTTGCATGAGCAACACTTACTCTGGTTTCTCAGTCTGTTTCCTAGTGCCTGTTTGAATTTCCTACAATTTTCACCATAAACTTTATAGGAGCTAGTACCTCCCATATATATGTATGCAGTGCAGATAACAACTGAAAGGAAACCTTTTTTTCCATACAAGCTAGGGAAAGGTCGGCTTTCACAGACACTTTTCTCTCAGAACTAAGCATGTTGAGAGACTTTCTTTCAAAGAAAAAGAGGAACGTGTTGGAGGAGCAACACTTACTCTGGCTTCTCAGTCTGTTTCCTAGTGCCTGTTTGAAGTTCCTACAGTTTTCAATTTTAACCCGAGTTCGAGCTGGTACCTCCCCAAATATATGAATGTAGTGCAATTTCCAACTGAAAAGAAACTATATGTTCCCAACAAGGTAGGTGAAGTACGGATTTCACACTCAATTATCACTCAGAAATGAGCATGGGGAGAGAATTTTTTCAACTAGCACAAATGGAAAGGGATGCAGGAGAAAAAAATTCCTCTGGTTTCTCAGTCTGTTTCCTAGTTCCGGTTTCAAGTTCCTGCAGTTTCCAGTGTAATACCGAGTTGGAGCTTGTACCAGCCCATATATATGTATGTAGTGAAGATTCCAACTGTAAAGAAACATTGTGTTCCCAACAAGATAAGTGAAGCAGGATTCCACACACAGTTATCTCTCCGAAATGAGCATGTGGAGAGAAGTTCGAACAAATAGCATAAGGGGAACTGGTTGCTGGAGCAACATTTACTCTGGTATCTCAGTCTGTTTCCTAGTGCGGTTTGATGTTCCTACAGTTTTCAATTTAAACCCGAGTTGGAGCTAGTACTACACTCCATATTTTGAAAGAAGTGCACTTTCCAACTGAAAAGAAACTATATGTTCCCCAACAAGCTACTGAAGGACGGCATTCACAACACTTATCCCTTAGAACTGAGCATGAAGAGAGACTTTCGTTCAACTAGCACAAGTGGAACGGGTTGCAGGATAAACACTTACTCTTGTTTCTCCCTCAGTTCCTTGTGCCGGTTTGAAATTCCTGTAGTTTACATTGTAAACCCAAGTTGGAGCTAGGACCTCCCTGTATATATGTATGTAGTGCAGATTGGAAATTAAAAGAAATTTTGTTTTCAAAACAAGCAAGGTGCAAAACGCCTTTAACACTCACTTTTCTGTCAGACCTGAGTATGTAGAGAGACGTTCTTTAAACTAACAAGGGGAACGGTTTGCATGAGAAACTCATACTCTGGTTTCTCACTGTGTTTCCTAGTGCTGCTTTGAATTTCCTGCAGTTTTCACTGTAAACACTATTGGGAACTTGTACCTCCCCATATATATGTATGTAGTGCAGATTCCAACTGAAAAGAAACTTTGTGTTCCCAATAAGATAGGTGAAGCACGGCTTCCACACACAGTTGTCCCTCAGAAATTAGCATGTGGAGAGTCGTTCATTCAACGAACACAAAGGGAATATTTACAGTTTTAACACGTACTCTGTTTTCTCAGTTTCCTAATGCAAGTTTGATATTCTTGCAGCTTTCACTGTAAACAGGAGATGTAGCTAGTACCTCCACATATATATGTATGTACTGCAGATTCCAACTGAAAGAAACAATGAGTTCCCAACAAGCTAGCTGAAGGACGGCTTTCACACACAATTATATCTCTGAACTGAATATGTGAAGAGGCTTTCTTTCCAATTGCACTAGGGTAATTGGTTTGCATTTGCAACTCTTACTCTGATTTCTAAATGTACTTCCTAGCGCCGGTTTGAATTTCCTGCAGTTTTTAGTTCTTCAAAACAAGTTGGAGGTATTAACTCCTCATATAATTATATGTAGTGCAATTTCCAACTGAAAAGAAACTTTGTTTTCCCAACAATCTAGGTGAAAGACGGCTTTCACACTCACATATCTCTCTGAACTGAGCATGTGGAGAGACGTTCGTTCAAATAGCACAAGTGGAACGGTTTGCAGGGCAACACTTACTCTGGTTTATCAGTCTTTTTCCTAGGGCCGGTTTGAAATTCGTACAGTTTTTACTATGAATCCGAGTTGGAATTACTACCTCCCCATATAAATAAATGAAGTGCAATTTCCTACTGAAAGGAAAGTCTGTGTTCCCTAGAAGCTAGGGGAAGGACGGCTTTCACACACACTTATCTCTCAGAAATGAGCATATGGAGAAACTTTCGTTGAAATAGCAGAAGGGGAAAGTTTTGCATGAGCAACACTTACTCTGGTTTCTCAGTCTGTTTTCTAGTGCCTGTTTGAATTTCCTGCAATTTTCACGATAAACTCTATATGGAGCTAGTACCTCCCATATATATGTATGGAGTGCAGATACCAACTGAAAGGAAACCTTGTTTCCCTACAAGCTAGGAAAAAGACGGCTTTCACACACACTTTTCTCTCAGAACTAAGCATGTTGAGAGGACTTTCTTTCAAATAGAAAAGAGGAACGTGTTGGAGGAGCAACACTTACTCTGGCTTCTCAGTCTGTTTCTTAGTGCCCTGTTTGAAGTTTCCTACAGTTTTCAATTTTAACCCGAGTTTGAGCTGGTACCTCCCCAAATATATGAATGTAGTGCACTTTCCAATGAAAAGAAACTATATTTTCCAAACAAGCTAGGTGAAGTACGGATTTCACACTCAATTATCACCCAGAACTGAGCATGGGGAGAGAATTTTTTCAACTAGCACAAATGGAAAGGGATGCAGGAGAAAAAAATTCCTCTGGTTTCTCAGTCTGTTTCCTAGTTCCGGGTTCAAATTCCTGCAGTTTCCAGTTTAATACCGAGTTGGAGCTTGTACCAGCCCATATATATGTATGTAGTGAATATTCCAACTGTAAAGAAACATTGTGTTCCCAACAAGATAAGTGAAGCAAGGATTCCACACACAGTTATCTCTCCTAAATGAGCATGTGGAGAGAAGTTCGTTCAACATAGCACAAGGGGAACTGGTTGCTGGAGCAACATTTACTCTGGTATCTCAGTCTGTTTCCTAGTGCCGGTTTGATGTTCCTACAGTTTTCAATTTAAACCGAGTTGGAGCTAGTACATCCCCATATATTTGAAAGAAGTGCACTTTCCAACTGAAAAGAACTATATGTTCCCAACAAGCTACTGAAGGACGGCATTCACAAACACTTATCCCTTAGAACTGAGCACGAAGAGAGACTTTCGTTCAACTAGCACAAGTGGAACGGGTTGCAGGATAAACACTTACTCTGGTTTCTCTCTCAGTTCCTAGTGCCGGTTTGAAATTCCTGCAGTTTACATTGTAAACCCAAGTTGGAGCTAGTACCTCCTGTATATATGTATGTAGTGCAGATTGGAAATTAAAAGAAATTTTTCTTTTAAAAACAAGCAAGGTGCAAAAACGCCTTAACACTCACTTTTCTGTCAGACCTGAGTATGTAGAGAGACGTTCTGTTAACTAACACAAGGGGAACGGTTTGCATGAGAAACTCATACTCTGGTTTCTCCACTGTAGTTTCCTAGTGCCTGCTTTGAATTCCTTCAGTTTTCACTGTAACACTATTGGGAACTTGTACCTCCCCATATATGTATGTTAGTGCAGATTCCAACTGAAAGTAACTTTGTGTTCCCAACAAGATAAGTGAAGCACGGCTTCCATACACAGCTGTCCCTCAGAAATTAGCATGTGGAGAGTCGTTCATTCAACGAACACAAAGGGAAAATTTACAGTTTTAACACGTACTCTGTTTTCTCAGTTTCCTAATGCAAGTTTGATATTCTTGCAGCTTTCACTGTAAACAGGAGATGTAGCTAGTACCTCCACATATATATGTATGTACTGCATAGTCCAACTGAAAGAAACAATGAGTTCCCAACAAGCTAGCTGAAGGACGGCTTTCACACACAATTATATCTCTGAACTGAATATGTGAAGAGGCTTTCTTTCCAATTGCACTAGGGTAATTGGTTGCATTTGCAACTCTTACTCTGATTTCTAAGTGTACTTCCTAGCGCCGGTTTGAATTTCCTGCAGTTTTTAGTTTAAAACAAGTTGGAGGTATTAACTCCTCATATAATTATATGTAGTGCAATTTCCAACTGAAAAGAAACTTTGTTTTCCCAACAATCTAGGTGAAAGACGGCTTTCACACTCACATATCTCTCTGAACTGAGCATGTGGAGAGACGTTCGTTCAAATAGCACAAGTGGAACGGTTTGCAGGGCAACACTTACTCTGGTTTCTCAGGCTTTTTCCTAGGGCCGGTTTGAAATTCATACAGTTTCTACTTTGAATCCGAGTTGGAATTACTACCTCCCCATATAAATAAATGAAGTGCAATTTCCTACTGAAAGGAAAGTCTGTGTTCCCTAGAAGCTAGGTGAAAGACGGCTTTCACACACACTTATCTCTCAGAACTGAGCATATGGAGAAATGTTCGTTGAAATAGCAGAAGGGGAAAGTTTTTGCATGAGCAACACTTACTCTGGTTTCTCAGTCTGTTTTCTAGTGCCTGTTTGAATTCCTGCAATTTTCACGATAAACTCTATATGGAGCTAGTACCTCCCATATATATGTATGAGTGCAGATACCAACTGAAAGGAAAACTTGTTTTCCTTACAAGCTAGGAAAAAGACGGCTTTCACACACACTTTTCTCTCAGAACTAAGCATGTTGAGAGACTTTCTTTCAAATAGAAAAAGAGGAACGTGTTGGAGGAGCAACACTTACTCTGGCTTCTCAGTCTGTTTCCTAGTGCCTGTTGAAGTTCCTACAGTTTTTCAATTTTAACCCGAGTTTGAGCTGGTACCTCCCCAAATATATGAATGTAGTGCACTTTCCAAATGAAAAGAAACTATATTTCCAAACAAGCTAGGTGAAGTACGGATTTCACACTCAATTATCACCCAGAACTGAGCATGGGGAGAGATTTTTTTCAACTAGCACAAATGGCAAGGGATGCAGGAGAAAAAAATTCCTCTGGTTTCTCAGTCTGTTTCCTAGATCCGGGTTCAAGTTCCTGCAGTTTCCAGTGTAATACCGAGTTGGAGCTTGTACCAGCCCATATATATGTATGTAGTGAAGATTCCAACTGTAAAGAAACATTGTGTTTCCAACAAGATAAGTGAAGCAAGGATTCCACACACAATTATCTCTCCGAAATGAGCATGTGGAGAGAAGTTCGTTCAAATAGCACAAGGGGAACTGGTTGCTGGATGCAATCATTTACTCTGGTATCTCAGTCTGTTTCCTAGTGCCGGATTGATGTTCCTACAGTTTTCAATTTAAACCCGAGTTGGAGCTAGTAACTCCCCATATATTTGAAAGAAGTGCACTTTCCAACTGAAAAGAATCTCATATGTTCCCTATAAGCTACTGAAGGACGGCATTCATAAACACTTAGTCTCCTAAGAACTGAGCATGAATAGAGACGTTCGTTCAACTAGCACAAGTGGAACGGGTTGCAGGATAAACACTTACTCTGGTTTCTCTCTCTGTTCCTAGTGCCGGTTTGAAATTCCTGCTGTTTTCATTGTAAACCCAAGTTGGAGCTAGTACCTCCCTGTAAAAATGTATGTAGTGCAGATTGGAAATTAAAAGAAATTTTGTTTTCAAAATAAGCAAGGTGCAAAACGCCTTTAACACTCACTTTTCTGTCAGACCTGAGTATGCAGAGAGACGTTCTTTCAACTAACACAAGGGGAACGGTTTGCATGAGAACTGTTACTCTGGTTTCTCACTGTGTTTCCTAGTGCAGGTTTGAATTTCCAGCAGTTTTAACTGTAAACACGATTGGGAACTTGTACCTCCCTATATATATGTATGTAGTGCAGATTCCAACTGAAAAGAAACTTTGTGTTCCCAACAAGATAGGTGAAGCAAGGCTTCCACACACATTTGTCCCTCAGAAATGAGCATGTGGAGAGTCGTTCGTTCAACGAACACAAAGGGAAAAGCTTGCAGTTGTAACACGTACTGTGGTTTTACTTTTTGTTTTCTAACGCCGGTTTGATGTTCCTGCAGTTTTCACCGTAACCCAAGATGTAGGTATACCTCCCCATATCTGTATGCAGTGCAGTTTCCAACTGAAAAGATACTTTGTTTTCCCAACAAGCTAGGTGAAGAACAGCTTTCACACACCATTATATCTCAGAACTGTGCATGAGCAGAGACTTTCTTTCAACGAGCACAAGGGGAACGGTATTCAGGGGAAACATTTACTCTGGATTTTCAGTCTGCTTCCTAGTGCAGGGATGAATTTCTTGCAGTTTTCACTGAAAAACGGATTTGGTGCTAGTACCACATCATACATATGTATGTAATGCACTTTGCAGCTGAAAAGAAACTTGTGTTCTCAACAAGTAATTTGGAGGACGGCTTTCACACACACTTATCACTCAGAACTGAGCATGTGGAGAGACTTTCGTTCAACTTGCAAAAATGGAACGGGTTGCAAGAGAAAACATTACTCTGGTTTCTCAGGCTATTTCCTAGTGCCGGTTTGAAGTTCCTGCACTTTTCCGTGTAATACCGAGATTAAGCTTGTACCTGCCAATATATATGTATGTAGTGCAGTTTCCAAATGAAAAGAAATTTTGTGTTCCCAACAAGATAATTGAAGCAAGGATTTCACACACAGTTATCTCTTTGAAATGAGCATGTGGAGAGACGTTCGTTCAACGAACACAACTGGAAAAATTTGCACTTGTAACACATACTCTGGGTTCTCAGTCGTTTTACTAATGCCTGTTTGATGTTCCTGCAGATTTCACCGTAAACCCGAGATGTAGCTAGTACCTCCCCTTATATAAATATGTAGTGTAGATTAGAAATGAAAAGAAACTTTATTTTCCCAAAAAGCTATTTGAAGCACGCCTTTAAGACACACTTATCTGTCAGACCTGAGTACGTAGAGAGACGTTCTTTCAACTAGCAAAATGGTAACGGGTTGCAGGTGTAACGCTTTTTCTGGTATCTCAGTCTTTGTCCTAGTTCCAGTTTGAAGTTCCTGCAGTTTTCACTGTAAAACACAGTTGTAGCTAGTACCTACCCGTATATATGTATGTAGTGCAGTTTCCAACTTAAATGAAACTTTGTGTTCCCAACATGTTATGTGAAGTACGGCTTTCACACACACGTATCTCTCAGAAATGAGCATGTGGAGAGACATTCGTTCAAATAGCACAAGGGGACCCGGGTGCAGGGGAAACTGTTACTCTGGATTCTCACTCTGTTTCCTAGTGCCGTTTTTGAAGTTCCTGCATTTTCAGTGTAATACCGAGGTGGAGCTTGTACCAGCCCATATATATGTATGTAGTGCAATTCCTACTGTAAAGAAACTTTGTGTTCCCAACAAGATAGGTGAAGCATCGGCTTCCATACACATTTATCTCTCCGAAATGAGCATGTGGAGAGACGTTCGTTCAACGAACACAAAGGGAAAATTTACATTTGTAACACGTAATCTGGTTTCTCAGTTTCCTAATGCCAGTTTGATATTCTTGCAGCTTTCACCGTAAACAGGAGATGTAGCTAGTACCTCCACATATATATGTATGTACTGCAGATTCCAACTGAAAAAAATCAATGAGTTCCCAACAAGCTAGCTGAAGGACGGCTTTCACACACAATTATATCTCTGAACTGAGCATGTGAAGAGGCTTTCTTTCCAATTGCACTAGGGTAATTGGTTGCAGTTGCAACACTTACTCTGGTTTCTAAGTGTACTTCCTAGTGCCGGTTTGAATTTACTACAGTTTTTAGTTTAAAAACGAGTTGGAGGTATTACCTCCTCATATAATTATATGTAGTGCAAATTCCAACTGAAAAGAATTTTTGTTTTTCCAACAATCTAGGTGAAAGACGACTTTCACACTCACATATCTCTCTGAACTGAGCATGTGGAGAGACGTTCGTTCAAATAGCACAAGTGGAAATTTTTGCAGGGCAACACGTACTCTGGTTTCTCAGTCTTTTTCCTAGTGCCGGTTTGAAGTTCGTACAGTTTTTACTTTGAAACCGAGTTGGAATTACTACATACCCATATAAATAAATGAAGTGCAATTTCCTACTGAAAGGAAAGTCTGTGTTCCCTAGTAGCTATGTGAAGGACGGCTTTAACACACACTTATCTTTCAAACTGTGTATGTGGAGAAACTTTCGTTTAAAATAGCAGAAGGGGAAAGTTTTGCATGAGCAACACTTACTCTGGTTTCTCAGTCAGTTTTCTAGTGCCTGTTTGAATTTCCTGCATTTTTCACCGTAAACTCCAGATGGAGCTATTACCACCCATATATATGTATGCAGTGCAGATGACCAACTGAAAAGAAACCTTGTTTTCCCTACAAGCTAGGAAAAGGACGGTTTTCACACACATTTTTCTCTCAGAACTAAGCATGTTGAGAGACTTTCGTTCAAATAGAAAAAGGGGAACTTGTTGCAGGAGCAACAATTACTCTGGCTTCTCAGTCTGTTTCCTAGTGCCTGTTTGAAGTTGCTACAGTTTTCAATTTTAACCCGAGTACGAGCTGGTACCTCCCCATATATATGAATGTACTGCACTTTCCAACTGAAAAGAAACTATATTTCCCAACAAGCTAGGTGAAGTACGGCTTTCACACTCACTTATCACTCAGAACTGAGCATGTGGAGGGACGTTCTTTCAAGTAGCACAAATGGAACGGGAAGCAGGAGAAAAAATTCCTCTGGTTTCTCAGTCCTGTTTCCTTGTGCCGGTTTCAAGTTCCTGCAGTTTTCAGTGTAATACCGATTTGGAGCTTGTACCAGCCCATATATATGTATGTAGTGCAGTTTCCAATGAAAAGAAATTTTGTGTTCCCAACAAGATAAGTGAAGCAAGGATTCCACACACAGTTATCTCTCCAAAATGAGCATGTGGAGAGAGGTTCGTTCAAATAGCACAAGGGGAACTGGTTGCTGGAGCAACATTTACTCTGGTATCTCAGTCTGTTTCCTAGTGCCGGTTTGATGATCCTACAGATTTTCAATTTAAACCCGAGTTGGAGCTAGTACTTCCCATATATTGAAAGAAGTGCATTTCCAACTGAAAAGAATCTATATGTTCCCAACAAGCTACTGAAGGACGGCATTCACAAACACTTATCTCTTAGAACTGAGCATGAAGAGAGACGTTCGTTCAACTAGCACAAGTGGAACGGGTTGCAGGATAAACACTTACTCTGGTTTCTCATCTCTGTTCCTAGTGCCGGTTTGAAATTCCTGCAGTTTTCATTGTAAACCCAAGTTGGAGCTAGTACCTCCCTATATATATGTATGTAGTGCAGATTGGAAATTAAAAGAAATTTTGTTTTCAATATAAGCATTGTGCAAAACGCCTTTAACACTCACTTTTTCTGTCAGACCTGAGTATGTAGAGAGACGTTCTTTCAACTAACACAAGGGGAACGGTTTGCATGAGAAACTCTTACTCTGGTTTCTCACTGTGTTTCCTAGTGCCGGTTTGAATTTCCTAGCAGTTTTCACTGTAAACACGATTGGGAACTTGTACCTCCCTATATATATGTATGTAGTGCAGATTCCAACTGAAAAGAAACTTTGTGTTCCCAACAAGATAGGTGAAGCACGGCTTCCACACACAGTTGTCCCTCAGAAATGAGCATGTGGAGAGTCGTTCGTTCAACGAACACAAAGGGAAAAGCTTCAGTTTTAACACGTACTCTGGTTTTTCTTTTTGTTTCCTAACGCCGGTTTGATGTTCCTGCAGATTTCACCGTAACCCCAAGATGTAGGTATTACCTCCCCATATCTGTATGCAGTGCAGTTTCCAACTGAAAAGATACTTTGTTTTCCCAACAAGCTAGGTGAAGAACAGCTTTCACACACCATTATGTCTCAGATCTGTGCATGAGAAGAGACTTTCTTTCAATTAGCACAAGGGGAACGGTATTCAGGGGAAACAATTACTCTGGATTTTCAGTCTGCTTCCTAGTGCAGGGATGATTTTCTTGCAGTTTTCACTGAAAAACGGATTTGGAGCTAGTACCTCATCATACATATGTATGTAACGCACTTTGCAGCTGAAAAGAAACTTGTGTTCTCAACAAGTAAGTTGGAGGACGGCTTTCACACACACTTATCACTCAGAACTGAGCATGTGGAGAGACGTTCGTTCAACTAGCAAAAATGGAACGGGTTGCAAGAGAAAACATTACTCTGGTTTCTCAGGCTATTTCCTAGTGCCAGTTTGAAGTTCCTGCAGTTTTCAGTTTAATACCGATATTAAGCTTGTACCTGCCAATATATATGTATGTAGTGCAGTTTCCAAATGAAAAGAAATTTTGTGTTCCCAACAAGATAAATGAAGCAAGGATTCCACACACATTTATCTCTTTGAAATGAGCATGTGGAGAGACGTTCGTTCAACGAACACAACTGGAACAATTTGCATTTGTAACACATACTCTGGTTTCTCAGTCTTTTTCCTAATGCCTGTTTGATGTTCCTGCAGATTTCACCGTAAACCCGAGATGTAGCTAGTACCTCCCCTTATATAAGTATGTAGTGTAGATTAGAAATGAAAAGAAACTTTATTTTCCCAACAAGCTATTTGAAGCACGCCTTTAAGACACACTTATCTGTCAGACCTCAGTACGTAGAGAGACGTTCTTTCAACTAGCAAAATGGTAACGCGTTGCAGGTGTAACACTTTTTCTGGAATCTAAGTCTGTGTCCTAGTTCCGGTTTGAAGTTCCTGCAGTTTTCACTGTAAAACACAGTTGGAGCTAGTAACTACCCATATATATGTATGTAGTGCAGTTTCCAACTTAAATGAAACTTTGTGTTCCCAACAAGTTAGGTGAAGTACGGCTTTCACACACACGTATCTCTCAGAAATGAGCATGTGGAGAGACATTCGTTCAAACAGCACAAGGAGACCCGGGTGCAGGGGAAACTGTTACTCTGGATTCTCACTGTGTCTCCTAGTGCCGTTTTTAAAATACTGCAATTTTCAGTGTAATACCGAGGTGGAGCTTGTACCAGCCCATATATATGTATGTAGTGCAGATTCCAACTGTAAAGAAACTTTGTGTTCCCAACAAGATAGGTGAAGCACGGCTTCCATAGTCATTTATCTCTCCGAAATGAGCATGTGGAGAGACGTTCATTCAACGAACACAAAGGGTAAATTTACATTTGTAACACGTACTCTGGTTTCTCAGTTTCCTAATGCCAGTTTGATATTCCTGCAGCTTTCACCGTAAACAGGAGATGTAGCTAGTACCTCCACATATATATGTATGTACTGCAGATTCCAACTGAATAGAAACAATGTGTTCCCAACAAGCTAGCTGAAGGACGGCTTTCACACACAATTATATCTCTGAACTGAGCATGTGAAGAGGCTTTCTTTCCAATTGCACTAGGGTAATTAGTTGCAGTTGCAACACTTACTCTGTTTCTAAGTGTACTTCCTAGTGCCGGTTTGAATTTCCTACAGTTTTTAGTTTAAAAACGAGTTGGAGGTATTACCTCCTCATATAATTATATGTAGTGCAAATTCCAACTGAAAAGAAACTTTGTTTTCCCAACAATCTAGGTGAAAGATGGCTTTCACACTCACATATCTCTCTGAACTGAGCATGTGGAGAGACGTTCGTTCAAATAGCACAAGAGGAACTGTTTGCAGGGCTACACATACTCTGGTTTCTCAGTCTTATTCCTAGTGATGGTTTGAAGTTCGTACAGTTTTTACTTTGAAACCGAGTTGGAATTACTACATAACCATATAAATAAATGAAGTGCAATTTCCTACTGAAAGGAAAGTCTGTGTTCCCTAGTAGCTAGGTGAAGGACGGCTTTCACACACACTTATCTCTCAGAACTGAGCATGTGGAGAAACGTTCGTTTAAATAGCAGAAGGGGAAAGTTTTGCATGAGCAACAGTTACTCTGGTTTCTCAGTCAGTTTTCTAGTGCCTGTTTGAATTTCCTGCATTTTTCACCGTAAACTCCAGATGGAGCTATTACCACCCATATATATTTATGCAGTGCAGATGACAACTGAAAAGAAACCTTGTTTTCCCTACAAGCTAGGAAAAGGACGGCTTTCACACACACTTTTCTCTCAGAACTAAGCATGTTGAGAGAATTTCATTCAAATAGAAAAAGGGGAACTTGTTGCAGGAGCAACATTTACTCTGGCTTCTCAGTCTGTTTCCTAGTGCCTGTTTGAAGTTCCTACAGTTTTCAATTTTAACCCGAGTACGAGCTGGTACATCCCCATATATATAATTGTAGTGCACTTACCAACTGAAAAGGAAATATATTTTCCAAACAAGCTAGGTGAAGTACGGCTTTCACACTCACTTATCACTCAGAAATGAGCATGTGGAGGGAAGTTCTTTCAAGTAGCACAAATGGAACGGGAAGCAGGAGAAAAAATTCCTCTGGTTTCTCAGCCTGTTTCCTAGTGCCGTTTTCAAGTTACTGAAGTTTTCATTGTAATACCGATTTGGAGCTTGTACCAGCCCATATATATGTATGTAGTGCAGTTTCCAAATGAAAAGAAATTTTGTTTTCCCAACAAGATAAGTGAAGCAAGGATTCCACACACAGTTATCTCTCCAAAATGAGCATGTGGATAGAGGTTCGTTCAAATAACACAAGGGGAACTGTTTGCTGGAGCAACATTTACTCTGGTATCTCAGTCTGTTTCCTAGTGCCGGTTTGATGTTCCTACAGTTTTCAATTTAAACCCGAGTTGGAGCTAGTACTTTCCCATATATTGGAAAGAAGTGCATTTTCCAACTGAAAAGAATCTATATGTTCCCAACAAGCTATTGAAGGACGGCATTCACAAACACTTATGTCTTAGAACTGAGCATGAAGAGAGACGTTCGTTCAACTAGCACAATTGGAACGGGTTGCAGAATAAACACTTACAATGGTTTCTCTCTCTGTTCCTAGTGCCGGTTTGCAATTCCTGCAGTTTTCTTTGTAAACCCAAGTTGGAGCTAGTACCTCCCTATATATATGTATGTAGTGCAGATTGGAAATTAAAAGACATTTTGTTTTCAAAATAAGCAAGGTGCAAAACGCCATTAACACTCACTTTTCTGTCAGACCTGAGTATGTAGAGAGAGGTTCTTTCAACTAACACAAGGGGAACGCTTTGCATGAGAAACTGTTACTCTGGTTTCACACTCTGTTTCCTAGTGCTGGTTTGAATTTCCAGCAGTTTTCACTGTAAACACGATTGGGAAACTTGTACCTCCCTATATATATGTATGTAGTGCAGATTCCAACTGAAAAGAACTTTGTGTTCCCAACAAGATAGGTGAAGCACGGGTTCCACACACAGTTGTCCCTCAGAAATGAGCATGTGGAGAGTCGTTCGTTCAACGAACACAAAGGGAAAAGCTTGCAGTTGTAACACGTACTCTGGTTTACCTTTTTGTTTCCTAACCCCGGTTTTATGTTCCTGCAGTTTTCACCGTAACCCCAAGATGTAGGTATTACCTCCCCATATTTGTATGCAGTGCAGTTTCCAACTGAAAAGATACTTTGTTTTCCCAACAAGCTAGGAGAAGAACAGCTTTCACACACTATTATGTCTCAGAATTGTGCATGAGCAGAGACTTTCTTTCAACGAGCACAAGGGGAACACTATCCAGGGGAAACAATTACTCTGGATTTTCAGTCTGCTTCCTAGTGCAGGGATGAATTTCTTGCAGTTTACACTGAAAAACCGAGTTGGAGCTAGTACCTCATCATACATATGTATGTAATGCACTTTGCAGCTGAAAAGAAACTTGTGTTCTAAATAAGTAAGTTAAAGGACGGCTTTCACACACACTTATCACTCAGAACTGGGCATGTGGAGAAGACGTTCGTTCAACTAGCAAAAATGGAACAGGTTTCAAGGGAAAACATTACTCTGGATTCTCAGGTTATTTCCTAGTGCCAGTTTGAAGTTCCTGCAGTTTTCCGTGTAATACCGAGATTAAGCTTGTACCTGCCAATATATATGTATGTAGTGCAGTTTCCAAATGAAAAGAAATTTTGTGTTCCCAACAAGATAAGTGAAGCAAGGATTCCACACACATTTATCTCTTTGAAATGTGCATGTGGAGAGACGTTCGTTCAACGAACACAACTGGAAAAATTTGCATTTGTAACACATACTCTGGTTTCTCAGTGTGTTCCTAATGCCGGTTTGATGTTCTTGCAGCTTTCACCGTAAACAGGAATTGTAGCTAGTACCTCCACATATATATGTATGTACTGCAGATTCCAACTGAAAGAAACAATGTGTTCCCAACAAGCTAGGTGAAGGACGGCTTTCACACACACTTATATCTCAGAACTGAACATGTGAAGGGGTTTCGTCCAAATAGCCCAAGTGGAACGGGTTGCAAGAGCAACACTTACTCTGGATTCTAAGCGTGTACCTAATGCTGGTTTGAAATTTCTACAGTTTTTAGATTAAAACCGTGTTGGATGTAGTACCTCCTCATATAAGTGTATGTAGTGGCATTTACAACTGAAAAGAATCTTTGTGTTCCGAACAAGCTAGGTGAAAGACAGCTTTCACACTCACATATCTCTCTGAACAGAGCAAGTGGAGAGAATTTCGTCCAAATAGCCTAAGTGGAACGGGTTGCAAGAGCAACACTTACTCTGGTTTCTCAGTCTGTTTCCTAGTGCCGGTTTGAAGTTCGTACAGTTTTTACTTTGAAACCGAGTTGGAGCTACTACCTCCCCATATAAATAAATGAAGTGCAATTTCCTACTGAAAGGAAAGTCTGTGTTCCCTAGAATCTAGGTGAAGGACGGCTTTCACACACACTTATCTCTCAGAAATGAGTATGTGGAGAAACGTTCGTTTAAATAGCAGAAGGGGAATGTTTTGCATGAGCAACACTTACTCTGGTTTCTCAGTCGGTTTTTTAGTGCCTGTTTGAATTTCCTGCAATTTTCAACGGAAACTATAGATGGAGATAGTACCACCATATATATGTATGCAGTGCAGATACCAACTGAAATGAAACCTTGTTTTCCCTACAAGCTGGGAAAAGGACGGCTTTCACATACACTTTTCTCACAGAACTAAGCATGTTGGGAGACTTTCGTTCAAATAGAAAAGGGGAACTTGTTGCAGGAGCAACACCTACTCTGGCTTCTCAGTCTGTTTCCTAGTGCCTGTTTGAAGTGCCTAGAGTTTTCAATTTTAACCCGACTTCGAGCTGGTACCTCCCCACATATATGGATGTAGTGCATTTTCCAACTGAAAAGAAACTATATTATCCCTACAAGTTAGGTGAAGTACGGCATTCACACTCACTTATCACTCAGAATTGAGCATGTGGAAGGACGTTATTTCAAGTAGAACAAATGGAACGGGATGCAGGAGAAAAAATTCCTCTGGTTTCTCAGTCTGTTTCCTAGTGCCGGTTTCAAGTTCCTGCAGTTTTCAGTTTAATACAAAGTTGGAGCTTGTACCAGCCCATATATTTGTATGTAGTGCAGTTTCCAAATGAAAAGAAATTTTGTGTTCCCAACAAGATAAGTGAAGCAAGGATACCACACACAGTTATTTCTCTGAAATGAGCATGTGGAGAGAACTTCGTTCAAATAGAACAAGAGGAACTGATTCCTGGAGCAACATTTACTCTGGGATCTCAGTCTGTTTCCTAGTGCCGGTTTGAATTTCGTACAGTTTTTACTTTGAAACTGAGTTGGAGCTACTACCTCCCCATATAAATAAATGAAGTGCAATTTCCTACTGAAAGGAAAGTCTGTGTTCCCTAGAAGCTAGGTGAAGGACGGCTTTCACACACACTTATCTCTCAGAACTGAGCATATGGAGAAATGTTCGTTTAAATAGCAGAAGGGGAAAGTTTTGCATGAGCAACACTTACTCTGGTTTCTCAGTCTGTTTTCTAGTGCCTGTTTGAATTTCTTCCAATTTTCATCATAAACTCTAGATGGAGCTACTACCTCCCATATATATGTATGCAGTGCAGATACCAACTGAAAGGAAACCTTGTTTTCCCTACAAGCTAAGAAAAGGACGTCTTTCACACACATTTTTCTCTCAGAACTAAGCATGTTGAGAGACTTTCTTTCAAATAGAAAAAGAGGAACGTGTTGGAGGAGCAACACTTACTCTGGCTTCTCAGTCTGTTTCGTAGTGCTTGTTTGAAGTTCCTACAGTTTTAAATTTTAACCCGAGTTCGAGCTGGTACCTCCCCAAATATATGAATGTAGTGCACTTTCCAACTGAAAAGAAACTATTTTTTCCCAATAAGCTAGGTGAAGTACGGATTTCACACTCACTTATCACTCAGAACTGAGCATGGGGAGAGAATTTTTTTCAACTAGCACAAATGGAAAGGGATGCAGGAGAAAAAAATTCCTCTGGTTTCTCAGTCTGTTTCCTAGTTCCGGGTTCAAGTTCCTGCAGTTTCCAGTGTAATACGGAGTTGGAGTTTGTACCAGCCCATATATAAGTATGTAGTGAAGATTCCAAATGTAATGAAACATTGTGCTCCCAACAAGATAATTGAAGCAAGGTATTCCACACACAGTTATCTCTCCGAAATGAGCATGTGGAGAGAAGTTCCTTCAAATAGCACAAGGGGAACTGGTTGCTGGAGCAACATTTACTCTGGTATCTCAGTCTGTTTCCTAGTGCCGGTTTGATGTTCCTACAGTTTTCAATTTAAACCCGAGTTGGAGCTAGTACCTCCCCATATATTTGAAAGAAGTGCACTTTCCAACTGAAAAGAAACTATATGTTCCCAACAAGCTACTGAAGGACGGCATTCACAAACACTTATCCCTTAGAACTGAGCATGAAGAGAGACTTTCGTTCAACTAGCACAATTTGAACGGGTTGCAGGATAAACACTTATTCTGGTTTCTCTCTCAGTTCCTAGTGCCGGTTTGAAATTCCTGCAGTTTACATTGTAAACCCAAGTTGGAGCTAGTACCTCCCTGTATATACGTATGTAGTGCAGATTGGAAATTAAAAGAAATTTTGTTTTGAAAACAAGCAAGGGGCAAAACGCCTTTAACACTCACTTTTCTGTCAGACCTGAGTATGTAGAGAGACGTTCTTTCAACTAACAAAAGGGGAACGGTTTGCATGAGAAACTCATACTCTGGTTTCTCACTGTGTTTCCTAGTGCCACTTTGAATTTCCTGCAGTTTTCACTGTAAACACTATTGGGAACTTGTACCTCCCTATATATATGTATGTAGTGCAGATTCCAACTGAATAGAAACTTTGTGTTCCCAACAAGGTATGTGAAGCACGGCTTCCACACACAGTTGTCCCTCATAAATGAGCATGTGGAGAGTCGTTCGTTCAATGAACACAGAGGGAAAAGCTTGCAGTTGTAACACGTACTCTGGTTTTTCTTTTTGTTTCCTAACGCTCGTTTGATGTTCCTGCAGTTTTCACCGTAACACAAAGTTGTAGTTATTACCTCCCCATATCTGTATGCAGTGCAGTTTCCAACTGAAAACATACTTTGTTTTCCCAACAAGCTAGGTGAAGAACAGCTTTCACACACCATTATGTCTCAGAACTGTGCATGAGCAGAGACTTTCTTTCAATTGGCACAAGGGGAACGGTATTCAGGGGAAAAAATTACTCTGGATTTTCTGTCTGCTTCCTAGTGCAGGGATGAATTTCTTGAAGTTTTCACTGAAAACCGAATTGGAGCTAGTACCACATCATACATATGTTATAATGCACTTTGCAGCTGAAAAGAAACTTGTGTTCTCAACAAGTAAGTTGAAGGACGGCTTTCACACACACATCACTCAGAACTGAGCATGTGGAGAGACGTTCGTTCAACTAGCAAAAATGGAACGGTTTGCAAGAGAAAACATTACTCTGGTTTCTCAGGCTATTTCCTAGTGCCGGTTTGAAGTTCCTGCAGTTTTCCGTGTGATACCGAGATTAAGCTTGTACCTGCCAATATAAATGTATGTAGTGCAGTTTCCAAATGAAAAGAAATTTTGTGTTCCCAACAAGATAAGTGAAGCAAGTTTTCCACACACAGTTATCTCTTTGAAATGAGCATGTTGAGAGACGTTCGTTCAACGAACACAACTGGAAAAATTTGCATTTGTAACACATACTCTGGTTTCTCAGTCTTTTTCCTAATGCCTGTTTGATCTTGCTGCAGATTTCACCGTAAACCCGAGATGTAGCTAGTACCTCCCCTTATAAAAGTATGTAGTGTAGATTAGAAATGAAAAGAAACTTTATTTTCCCAACAAGCTAGTTGAAGCACGCCTTTAAGACACACTTATCTGTCAGACCTGAGTACGTAGAGAGACGTTCTTTCAACTAGCAAAATGGTAACGCGTTGCAGAGGTAACACTTTTTCTGGTATCTAAGACTGTGTCCTAGTTCCGGTTTGAAGTTCCTGCAGTTTTCACTCTAAAACACATTTGGAGCTAGAACCTACCCATATATATGTATGTAATGCAGTTTCCAACTTAAGTGAAACTTTGTGTTCACAACAAGTTATGTGATGTTCGTCTTTCACACACACGTATCTCTCAGAAATGAGCATGTGGAGAGACATTCGTTCAAATAGTACAAGGGGACCCGGGTGCAGGGGAAACTGTTACTCTGGATTCTCACTGTGTTTCCTAGTGCCGTTATGAAGTTCCTGCAGTTTTCAGTGTAATACAGATTTGGAGCTTGTACGAGCCCATATATATGTATGTATTGAAGATTCCAACTGTAAAGAAACTTTGTGTTCCCAACAAGATAGGTGAAGCACGGCTTCCATACACAGTTATCCCTCCGAAATGAGCATGTGGAGAGACGTCCGTTCAACGAACACAAAGGGAACCGGATACATTTGTAACACGTACTCTGGTTTCTCATCCTGTTTCCAAATTACGGTTTGATGTTCTTGCAGCTTTCACCGTAAAGAGGAAATGTAGCTAGTACCTCCACATATATATGTATGTACTGCAGATTCCAACTGAAAGAAACAATGTGTTCCAAACAAGCTAGGTGAAGGAAGGCTTTCACACACAATTATATCTCAGAACTGAGAATGTGAAGAGGCTTTCGATCCAATAGCACTAGGGTAACGAGTTGCATTTGCAACTCTTACTCAGGTGTCTAAGCGTGCTTCCTCTTGCCGGTTTGAAATTCCTACAGTTTCTAGATTAAAACCGAGTTGGATGTAGAACCAACTCATATAAGTGTATGTAGTACAATTTACAAATGATAAGAATCTTTGTGTTCCGAACAAGCTAGGTGAAAGACGGCTTTCACACTCACATATCCCTCTGAACAGAGCAAGTGGAGAGACTTTCGTCCAAATAGCCCAAGTGGAACGGGTTGTAAGAGCAACACTTACTCTGGTTTCTCAGTCTGATTCCTAGTGCCGATTTGAAGTTCGTACAGTTTTTACTTTGAAACCGAGTTGGAGTTACTACCTCCCCATATAAATAAATGAAGTGAAATTTCCTACTGAAAGGAAAGTCTGTGTTCCCTAGAAGCTAGGGGAAGTGCGGCTTTCACACACACTTATCCCTCAGAACTGAGCATGTCGAGAAACTTTCGTTTAAATAGCAGAAGGGGAAAGTTTTGCATGAGCAACACTTACTCTGGTTTCTCAGTCTGTTTCCTAGTGCCAGTTTCAAATTCCTGCAGTTTTCTCTGTAATACCGAGTTGGAGCTTGTACCAGCCCATATATATGTATGTAGTGAAGATTCCAACTGTAAAGAAACTTAGTGTTCCCAACAAGATAGGTGAAGCACGGATTCCATACACATTTATCTCTCCGAATTGAGCATGTGGAGAGACGTTCTTTCAACGAACACAAAGGGAAAATTTACAGTTTTAACACGTACTCTGTTTTCTCTGTTTCCTAATGCAAGTTTGATATTCTTGCAGCTTTCACCGTAAACAGGAGATGTAGCTAGTACCTCCACATATATATGTATGTACTGCAGATTCCAACTGAAAGAAACAATGAGTTCCCAACAAGCTAGCTGAAGGACGGCTTTCACACACAAATATATCTCTGAACTGAGCATGTGAAGAGGCTTTCTTTCTAATTGCACTAGGGTAATTGGTTGCAGTTGCAACTCTTACTCTGATTTCTAAGTGTACTTCCTAGTGCCGGTTTGAATTTCCTGCACTTTTTAGTTTAAAAACAAGTTGGAATTATTAACTCCTCATATAATTATATGTAGTGCAATTTCCAACTGAAAAGGAACTTTGTTTTCCCAACAATGTAGGTGAAAGACGGCTTTCACACTCACATATCTCTCTGAACTGAGCATTTGGAGAGACGTTCGTTCAAATAGAACAAGTGGAACGGTTGGCAGGGCAACAATTACTTTGGTTTCTCAGTCTTTTTCCTAGTGCCGTTTTGAAATTCGCACAGTTTTACTTTGAATCTGAGTTGGAATTACTACATCCCCATATAAATAAATGAAGTGCAATTTCCTACTGAAAGGAAAGTCTGTGTTCCCTAGAAGCTAGGGGAAGGACGGCTTTCACACACACTTATCTCTCAGAACTGAGCATGTGGAGAAACTTTCGTTGAAATAGCAGAAGGGGAAAGTTTTGCATGAGCAACACTTACTCTGGTTTCTCAGTCAGTTTTCTAGTGCCTGTTTGAATTTCCTGCAATTTTCACGATAAACTCTATATGGAGCTAGAACCTCCCATATATATGTATGGAGTGCAGATACCAGCTGAAAGGAAACCTAGTTTTCCCTACAAGCTAGGAAAAGGACGGCTTTCACACACACTTTTCTCTCAGAACTAAGCATGTTGAGAGACTTTCTTTCAAATAGAAAAATAGGAACGTGTTGGAGGAGCAACACTTACTCTGGCTTCTCAGTCTGTTTCCTAGTGCCTGTTTGAAGTTCCTACAGTTTTCAATTTTAACCCGAGTTTGAGCTGGTACCTCCCCAAATATATGAATGTAGTGCACTTTCCAACTGAAAAGAAACTGTATTTTCCCAACAAGCTAGGTGAAGTACGGCTTTCACACTCACTTATCACTCAGAACTGAGCATGGGGAGAGAATTTTTTTCAACTAGCACAAATGGAAAGGGATGCAGGATAAAAAAATTCCTCTGGTTTCTTAGTCTGTTTCCTAGATCCGGGTTCAAGTTCCTGCAGTTTCCAGTGTAATACCGAGTTGGAGCTTGTACCAGCCCATATATATGTATGTAGTGAAGATTCCAACTGTAAAGAAACATTGTGTTCCCAACAAGATAAGTGAAGCAAGGATTCCACACACAGTTATCTCTCCGAAATGAGCATGTGGAGAGAAGTTCGTTCAAATAGCACAAGGGGAACTGGTTGCTGGAGCAACATTTACTCTGGTATCTCAGTCTGTTTCCTAGTGCCGGTTTGATGTTCCTACAGTTTTCAATTTAAACCCGAGTTGGAGCTAGTACCTCCCCATATATTTGAAAGAAGTGCACTTTCCAACTGAAAAGAAACTATATGTTCCCAACAAGCTACTGAAGGACGGCATTCACAAACACTTATCCCTTAGATCTGAGCATGAAGAGAGACTTTCGTTCAACTAGCACAAGTGGAACGGGTTGCAGGATAAACACTTACTCTGGATTCTCTCTCAGTTCCTAGTGCCGGTTTGAAATTCCTGCAGTTTACATTGTAAACCCAAGTTGGAGCTAGAACCTCCCTGTATATATGTATGTAGTGCAGATTGGAAATTAAAAAAATTTTGTTTTCAAAACAAGCAAGGTGCAAAACGCCTTTAACACTCACTTTTCTGTCAGACCTGAGTATGTAGAGAGACGTTCTTTCAACTAACACAAGGGGAACGGTTTGCATGAGAAACTCATACTCTGGTTTCTCACTGTGTTTCCTAGTGCCGCATTGAATTTCCTGCAGTTTTCACTGTAAACACTATTGGGAACTTGTACCTCTCTATATATATGTATGTAGTGCAGATTTCAACTGAAAAGAACCTTTGTGTTCCCAACAAGATATGTGAAGCACGGCTTCCACACACAGTTGTCCCTCAGAAATGAGCATGTGGAGAGTCGTTCGTTCAATGAACACAAAGGGAAAATTTGCAGTTTTAACACGTACTCTGTTTTCTCAGTTTCCTAATGCAAGTTTGATATTCTTGCAGCTTTCACTGTAAACAGGAGATGTAGCTAGTACCTCCACATATATATGTATGTACTGCAGATTCCAACTGAAAGAAACAATGCGTTCCCAGCAAGCTAGCAGAAGGACGGCTTTCACACACAATTATATCTCTGAACTGAGCATGTGAAGAGGCTTTCTTTCCAATTGCACTAGGGTAATTGGTTGCAGTTGCAACACTTACTCTGGTTTCTAAGTGTACTTCCTAGTGCCCGTTTGAATTTCCAGCAGTTTTTAGTTTAAAAACAAATTGGAGGTATTAACTCCTCATATAATTATATGCAGTGCAATTTCCAACTGAAAAGAAACTTTGTTTTCCCAACAATCTACGTGAAAGACGGCTTTCAAACTCTCATATCTCTCTGAACTGAGCATGTAGAGAGACGTTCGTTCAAATAGCACAAGTGGAACGGTTTGCAGGGCAACACTTACTCTGGTTTCTCAGTCTTTTTCCTAGTGCCGGTTTGAAATTCGTACAGTTTTTACTTTGAATCCGAGTTGGAATTACTACATCCCCATATAAATAAATGAAGTGCAATTTCCTACTGAAAGGAAAGTCTGTGTTCCCTAGAAGCTAGGGGAAGGACGGCTTTCACACACACTTATCTCTCAGAACTGAGCATGTGGAGAAACTTTCGTTGAAATAGCAGAAGGGGAAAGTTTTGCATGAGCAACACTTACTCTGGTTTCTCAGTCTGTTTCTAGTGCCTGTTTGAATTTCCTGCAATTTTCACCGTAAACTCTATATGGAGCTAATACCTCCCATATATATGTATGGAGTGCAGATACCAACTGAAAGGAAACCTTGTTTTCTCTACAAGCTAGGAAAATGACGGCTTTCACACACACTTTTCTCTCAGAACTAAGCATGTTGAGAGACTTACTTTCAAATAGAAAAATAGGAACGTGTTGGAGGAGCAACACTTACTCTGGCTTCTCAGTCTGTTTCCTAGTGCCTGTTTGAAGTTCCTACAGTTTTCACTGTAAAACACAGTTGGAGCTAGTACCTACCCATATATATGTATGTAGTGCAGTTTCCAACTTAAATGAAACTTTGTGTTCCCAACAAGTTAGGTGAAGTACGGCTTTCACACACATGTATCTCTCAGAAATGAGCATGTGGAGAGACATTCGTTCAAATAGCACAAGGGGACCCGGGTGCAGGTGAAACTGTTGCTCTGGATTCTCACTGTTTTTCCCAGTGCCGTTTTGAAGTTCCTGCAGTTTTCAGTGTAATACCGAGTTGGAACTAGTACCAGGCCATATATATTTATGTAGTGCAGATTCCAACTGTAAAGAAACTTTGTGTTCCCAACAACATAGGTGAAGCACGGCTTTCATACACAGTTATCTCTCCGAAATGAGCATGTGGAGAGACGTCCGTTCAACGAACACAAAGGGAACAGGATACATTTGTAACATGTACTCTGGTTTCTCAGTCTGTTTCCTAATGCCGGTTTGATTTTCTTGCAGCTTTCACCGTACACAGGAAATGTAGCAAGTACCTCCACATATATATGTATGTACTGCAGATTCCAACTGAAAGAAACAATGCGTTCCCAACAAGCTAGCTGAAGGATGGCTTTCACACACACTTATATCTCTGAACTGAACATGTGAAGAGGCTTTCGTTCCAATAGCACTGGGGTAACGAGTTGCAGTTGCAACAATTACTCTGGTTTCTAAGCGTGCTTCCTAGTGCCGGTTTGAAATTCCTACAGTTTTTTGATTAAAACCGAGTTGGATGTAGTACCTACTAATATAAATGTATGTAGTACAATTTACAACTGAAAAAAATCTTTGTGTTCCGAACAAGCTAGGTGAAAGACGGCTTTCACACCCACTTATCTCTCAGAACTAAGCATGTGGAGAAACGTTCATTTAAATAGCAGAGGGGGAAAGTTTTGCATGAGCAAGACTTACTCTGGTTTCTCAGTTGGTTTTCTGGTGCCTGTTTGAATTTCCTGCAATTTTCACCGAAAACTCTAAATGGAGTAGTACGTCCCATATATATGTATGAAGTATAGATACCAACTGAAATGAAACCTTGTTTTCCCTACACGCTAGGAAAAGGACGGCATTCACACACACTTTTCTCTCAGAACTAAGCATGTTGAGAGACTTTCGTTCAAATAGAAAAATGGGAACTTGTTGCAGGAGCAACACTTACTCTGGCTTCTCAGTCAGTTTCCTAGTGCCTGTTTGAAGTTCCTACAGTTTTCAATTTTAACCCAAGTTCGAGCTAGTACCTCCCCATGTATATGAATGTAGTGCACTTTCCAACTGCAAAGAAACTATATTTTCCCAACAAGTTAGGTGAAGTACGGCTTTCAATTTCACTTTTCACTGAGAACTGAGCATGTGGAGGGACGTTCTTTCAAGTAGCACAAATGGAAAGGGATGCAGGAGAAAAAATTCCTCTGGTTTTTCAGTCTGTTTCCTAGTGCCGGTTTCAAGTTCCTACATTTTTCAGTGTAATACCGAGTTGGAGCTTGTACCAGCCCTTATATATGTATGTAGTGCAGTTTCCAAATGAAAAGAAATTTTGTGATCCCAACAAGATAAGTGAAGCAAGGATTCCACACACAGTTATCTCTCCGAAATGAGCATGTGGAGAGAAGTTCGTTCATATAGCACAAGGGGAAATGTTTGCTGGAGCAACATTTACTTTGTTATCTCAGTCTGTTTCCTAGTGCCGGTTTGATGTTCCTAAAGTTTTCAATTTAAACCCGAGTTGAAGCTAGTAACTCCCCATATATTTGAAAGAAGTGCACTTTCCAACCGAAAAGAAACTATATGTTCCCAACAAGCTACTGAAGGACGGCATTCACAAACACTTATCCCTTAGAACTGAGCATGAAGAGAGAATTTCGTTCAACTAGCACAAGTGGAATGGGTTGCAGGATAAACACTTTCTCTGGTTTCTCTCTCAGTTCCTAGTGCCGGTTTGAAATTCCTGCAGTTTACATTGTAAACCCAAGTTGGAGCTAGTACGTCCCTGTATATATGTATGTAGTGCAGATTGGAAATTAAAAGAAATTTTGTTTTGAAAACAAGCAAGGTGCAAAACGCCTTTAACACTCACTTTTCTGTCAGACCTGAGTATGTAGAGAGACGTTCATTCAACTAACACAAGGGGAACGGTTTGCATGAGAAACTCATACTCTGGTTTCTCAATGTGTTTCCTAGTGCCGGTTTGAATTTCCTGCAGTTTTCACTGTAAACACGATTGGGAACTTGTACCTCCGTATATATATGTATGTAGTGCAGATTCCAACTGAAAAGAACCTTTGTGTTCCCAACAAGATAGGTGAAGCACGGCTTCCACACACAGTTGTCCCTCAGAAATGAGCATGTGGAGAGTCGTTCGTTCAATGAACACAAAGGGAAATGCTTGCAGTTGTAACACGTACTCTGGTTTTTCTTTTTGTTTCCTAACGCCGGTTTGATGTTCCCGAAGTTTTCACCGTAACCCCAAGATGTAGGTATTACCTCCCCATATTTGTATGCAGTGCAGTTTCCAACTGAAAAGATACTTTGTTTTCCCAACAAGCTAGGTGAAGAACAGCTTTCACACACCATTATGTCTCAGAACTGTGCATGAGCAGAGACTTTCTTTCAACGAGCACAAGGGGAACGGTATTCAGGGGAAAAAATTACTCTGGATTTTCAGTCTGTTTCCTAGTGCAGGGATGAATTTCTTGCAGTTTTCACTGAAAAACCGAGTTGGAGCTAGTACCTCATCATACAAATGTATGTAATGCACTTTGCAGCTGAAAAGAATCTTGTGTTCGCAACAAGTAATTTGAAGGACGGCTTTCACACACACTTATCAATCAGAACTGAGCATGTGGAGAGACGTTCGTTCAACTAGCAAAAATCGAACGGTTTGCAAGAGAAAATATTACTCTGGATTCTCAGGCTATTTCCTAGTGCCGGTTTGATGTTCCTGCAGTTTTCCGTGTAATACCGAGATTAAGCTTGTGCCTGCCAATATACATGTATGTAGTGCAGTTTCCAAATGAAAAGAAATTTTGTGTTCACAACAAGATAAGTGAAGCAAGGTTTCCACACACAATTATCTCTTTGAAATGAGCATGTGGAGAGACGATCGTTCAACGAAACACAATTGGAAAAAGTTGCATTTGTAACACATACTCTGGTTTCTCAGTCTTTTTCCTAATGCCTCTTGGATGTTCCTGCAGATTTCACCGTAAACCCGAGATGTAGCTAGTACCTCCCCTTATATAAGCATGTAGTGTAGATTAGAAATGAAAAGAAACTTTATTTTCCCAACAAGCTAGTTGAAGCACGCCTTTAAGACACACTTATCTGTCAGAACTGAGTACGTAGAGAGACGTTCTTTCAACTAGCAAAATGGTAACGCGTTGCAGGGGTAACACTTTTTCTGGTATCTAAGTCTGTGTCCTAGTTCCGGTTTGAAGTTCCTGCAGTTTTCACTGTAAAACACAGTTGGAGCTAGAACCTACCCATATATATGTATGTAATGCAGTTTCCAACTTAAGTGAAACTTTGTGTTCCCAACAAGTTATGTGATGTACGGCTTTCACACACACGTATCTCTCAGAAATGAGCATGTGGAGAGACATTCGTTCAAATAGCACAAGGGGACCCGGGTGCAGGGGAAACTGTTACTCTGGATTCTCACTGTGTTTCCTAGTGCCGTTTTGAAGTTCCTGCAGTTTTCAGTGTAATACCGAGTTGGAGCTTGTACCAGCCCATATATATGTATGTAGTGCAGATTCCAACTGTAAAGAAACTTTGTGTTCCCAACAAGATAGTTGAAGCACGGCTTCCATACACAGTTATCCCTCCGAAATGAGCATGTGGAGAGACGTCCGTTCAACGAACACAAAGGGAACAGGATACATTTGTAACACGTACTCTGGTTTCTCATTCTGTTTCCTAATTACGGTTTGATGTTCTTGCAGCTTTCACCGTAAAGAGGAAATGTAGCTAGTACCTCCACATATATATGTATGTACTGCAGATACCAAGTGAAAGAAATATATTGTTCCCAACAAGCTAGGTGAAGGACGGCTATCACACACACTTATATCTCTGAACTGAGCATGTGAAGAGGCTTTCGATCCAATAGCACTAGGGTAACGAGTTGCATTTGCAACTCTTACTCAGGTGTCTAAGCGTGCTTCCTCTTGCCGGTTTGAAATTCCTACAGTTTCTAGATTAAAACCGAGTTGGATGTAGTACCACCTCATATAAGTGTATGTAGTACAATTTACAACTGATAAGAATCTTTGTGTTCCGAACAAGCTAGGTGAAAGACGGCTTTCACTCTCACATATCTCTCTGAACAGAGCAAGTGGAGAGACATTCGTCCAAAAAGCCCAAGTGGAACGGGTTGCAAGAGCAACACTTACTCTGGTTTCTCAGTCTGATTCCTAGTGCCGAGTTGAAGTTCGTACAGCTTTTACTTTGAAACCGTGTTGGAGCTACTACCTCCCCATATAAATAAATGAAGTGCAATTTCCTACTGAAAGGAAAGTCTGTGTTCCCTAGAAGCTGGGGGAAGTGCGGCTTTCACACACACTTATCTCTCAGAACTGAGCATGTCGAGAAACGTTCGTTTAAATAGCAGAAAGGGAAAGTTTTGCATGAGCAACAATTACTCTGGTTTCTCAGTCTGTTTCGTAGTGCCAGTTTCAAATTCCTGCAGTTTTCTCTGTAATACCGAGTTGGAGCTTGTACCAGCCCATATATATGTATGTAGTGAAGATTCCAACTGTAAAGAAACTTTGTGTTCCCTACAAGATTAGTGAAGCACGGCTTCCATACACATTTATCTCTCCGAATTGAGCATGTGGAGAGACGTTCGTTCAACGAACACAAAGGGAAAATTTACAGTTTTAACACGTACTCTGTTTTCTCAGTTTCCTAATGCAAGTTTGATATTTTTGCAGCTTTCACCGTAAACAGGAGATGTAGCTAGTACCTCCACATATATATATATTTACTGCAGATTCCAACTGAAAGAAACAATGCGTTCCCAACAAGCTAGCTGAAGGACGGCTTTCACACACAATTATATCTCTGAACTGAGCATGTGAAGAGGCTTTCTTTCCAATTGCACTAGGGTAATTGGTTGCAGTTGCAACACTTACTCTGGTTTCTAAGTGTACTTCCTTGTGCCGGTTTGAATTTCCTGCAGTTTTTAGTTTAAAACAAGTTGGAGGTATTAACTCCTCATATAATTATATGTAGTGCAATTTCCAACTGAAAAGAAACTTTGTTTTCCCAACAATCTAGGTGAAAGACGACTTTCACACTCACATATATCTCTGAACTGAGCATGTGGGGAGACGTTCGTTCAAATAGCACAAGTGGAACAGTTTGCAGGGCAACACTTACTCTGGTTTCTCAGTCTTTTTCCTAGTGCCGGTTTGAAATTCGTACAGTTTTTACTTTGAATCCGAGTTGGAATTACTACATCCCCATATAAATAAATGAAGTGCAATTTCCTACTGAAAGGAAAGTCTGTGTTCCCTAGAAGCTAGGGGAAGGACGGCTTTCACACACACTTATCTCTCAGAACTGAGCATGTGGAGAAACTTTCGTTGAAATAGCAGAAGGGGAAAGATTTGCATGAGCAACACTTACTCTGGTTTCTCAGTCTGTTTCTAGTGCTGTTTGAATTTCCTGCAATTTTCACCATAAACTCTATATGGAGCTAGTACCTCCCATATATATGTTTGCAGTGCAGATAACAACTGAAAGGAAACCTTGTTTTCCATACAAGCTATGGAAAGGACGGCTTTCACACACACTTTTCTCTCAGAACTAAGCATGTTGAGAGACTTTCGTTCAAATAGGAAAAGGGGAACTTGTTGCAGGAGCAACACTTACTCTGGCTTCTCAGTCTGTTTCCTAGTGCCTGTTTGAAGTTCCTACAGTTTTCACTGTAAAACACAGTTGGAGCTAGTACCTACCCATATATATGTATGTAGTGCAGTTTCCAACTTAAATGAAACTTTGTGTTCCCAACAAGTTAGGTGAAGTACGGCTTTCACACACATGTATCTCTCAGAAATGAGCATGTGGAGAGACATTCGTTCAAATAGCACAAGGGGGACCCGGGTGCAGGTGAAACTGTTGCTCTGGATTCTCACTGTTTTTTCCCAGTGCCGTTTTGAAGTTCCTGCAGTTTCAGTGTAATACCGAGTTGGAACTAGTACCAGGCCATATATATTTATGTAGTGCAGATTCCAACTGTAAAGAAACTTTGTGTTCCCAACAACATAGGTGAAGCACGGCTTTCATACACAGTTATCTCCTCCGAAATGAGCATGTGGAGAGACGTCCGTTCAACGAACACAAAGGGAACAGGATACATTTGTAACATGTACTCTGGTTTCTCAGTCTGTTTCCTAATTGCCGGTTTGATTTTCTTGCAGCTTTCACCGTACACAGGAAATGTAGCAAGTACCTCCACATATATATGTATGTACTGCAGATTCCAACTGAAAGAAACAATGCGTTCCCAACAAGCTAGCTGAAGGATGGCTTTCACACACACTTATATCTCTGAACTGAACATGTGAAGAGGCTTTCGTTCCAATAGCACTGGGGTAACGAGTTGCAGTTGCAACAATTACTCTGGTTTCTAAGCGTGCTTCCTAGTGCCGGTTTGAAATTCCTACAGTTTTTTTGATTAAAACCGAGTTGGATGTAGTACCTACTAATATAAATGTATGTAGTACAATTTACAAACTGAAAAAAATCTTTGTGGTCCGAACAAGCTAGGTGAAAGACGGCTTTCACCACCCACTTATCTCTCAGAACTAAGCATGTGGAGAAACGTTCATTTAAATAGCAGAGGGGGAAAGTTTTGCATGAGCAAGACTTACTCTGGTTTCTCAGTTGGTTTTCTGGTGCCTGTTTGAATTTCCTGCAATTTTCACCGAA
>NW_022587948.1:0-31634 GCF_009834535.1 Camelus ferus | reverse complement strand
AAAACAGCAGGACATCATACGTCACTAGGAAGCCGACTGAGAAACCAGAGTAAAAGTTACCCCTGCAACCCGTTCCCTTGTGCTAGTTGAACGAATCTCTCTCCACAAACTCTGTTCTGAGAGATATGTGTGTGTTAAAGCCGTCCTTCACCTAGCTTGTTGGCAACACAAAGTTGCTTTTCAGTTGCAATCTACCCTCCATACATATATATGGGGAGGTACTAGCTCCAAATCGGTTTTACAGATAAAACAGCAGAAACAGCAACCTGGCACTAGGAAGCCGATTGAGAAACCAGAGGAAAAGTTTCTCCTGCAACGCGTTCCCATTGTGCTAGATGAACAACGTCTCTCCACATGCTCAGTTCTGAGATATAATGTGTGTGAAAGTTGTCCTTCACTTACTTGTTGGGAACAAAAGTTTCTTTTCAGTATGCAAAACACTCCTTACATATATATGGGGAGGTACTAGCTCCAACTCCGTTTTATAGTGAAAACTGTAGGAACTTCAAACGGGACTAGGAAACAGACTGAGAAATCAGAGTAAAAAATTACCCATGAACCCGTTTTTTTGCTAGATGAAAGAACGTCTCTCCACATGCTAGTTTCTGAGAGATAATTGTGTGTGAAAGCTATTAATTCACCTAGCTTGTTGGGAACACAAAGTTCTTTTCCGTTGGAAACTTCACTCCATACATATATAAAGGGAGGCACTAGTTCCTACTCGGTTTTTACAGAGAAAACTGCAGGAACTTCATACCGTCACTAGGAAACAGACTGCGAAACCAGAGAAATAGTTTCTCCTGCAATCCGTTCCCTTTGTGCTAGATGAACGAACTTCCCTCCACATGCTCAGTTCTGAGAGATAAGTGTGTGTGAAAGCCGTTCTTCACCTAGCTTTTTGTGACCACAAAGTTTCTTTTCAGTTGCAACTACCCTCCATACATATAAATTGGGGAGGTACTAGCTCCAAATCTGTTTTACAGATAAAACAGCAGGAAACAGCACACTGGCACTAGGAAGCCGACTGAGAAACCAGAGTAAAGTTTCACCTGCAACGCGTTCCCTTTGTGCAAGATGAACGTACGTCTCTCCACATGCTCCGTTCAGAGAAATACGTGTGTTTGAAAGGTGTCCTTCACCTACTTGTTGGGAAGAAAAAGTTTCTTTTCAGTTGCAAAATACATTCCTTATATATATATGGGGATTTACTAGCTCCAATTCGGTTTTATAGTGAAAACTGCAGGAACTTCAAAACGGGACTAGGAAACAGACTGAGAAATCAGAGTAAAAGTTACCCTTCAACCCGTCCTTTTTGTTAGATGAATGAACGTCCCTCCACATGCTCAGTTGTGAGAGATAAGTGTGTGTGAATGCCGTCCTTCACCTAGCTTGTTGGGAACACAAAGTTTCTTTTCAGTTGCAAACTACACTGAATACAAATATATGGGTTGGTACTAGCTCCAACTCTGTTTTCAGTGAAAATGCAGGAATTTAAAACCGGCACTAGAGAAACAGACTGAGGACCAGAGTAAATGTTTTTTCCTGCAACTCGTTTCTTTGTGCTAGATGAATGAATGTCTCTCCACATGCTCACTTCTGAGAGACCAATTGTATGTGAAAGCCGTTCTTCACATAGGTTGTTGGGAACACAAATTTTCTTTTCCGTTGGAAACTACACTCCATACATATATATCGGGAGTTACTAGTTACAACTCATTTTTACTCAGAAATCTGCAGGAACTTCATACCGGCACTAGGAAACAGGACTGAGGAAACCAGAGAAAATGTTTCCCTGCAATCCGTTCCCCTTGTGCTAGATGAACGAACGTCTCTCCACATGCTCAGCTCTGAGAGATAAGTGTGTGTGAAAGCCGTCCTTCACCTAACTTGTTTGGAACACAAAGTTTCTTTTCAGTTGCAAACGACCCTCCATACATATATATGGGGAGGTACTAGCTCCAACTCGATTTTGCAGATAAAATATCAGCAACATCAAACCGGCACTAGGAAGCCGACTGAGAAACCAGAGTAAAAGTTTCACCTGCAACGCGTTCCCTTTGTGCAAGATGAACGTACGTCTCTCCACATGCTCCGTTCAGAGAAATACGTGTGTTTGAAAGGTGTCCTTCACCTACTTGTTGGGAAGAAAAAGTTTCTTTTCAGTTGCAAAATACATTCCTTACATATATATGGGGATTTACTAGCTCCAATTCGGTTTTATAGTGAAAACTGCAGGAACTTCAAAACGGGACTAGGAAACAGACTGAGAAATCAGAGTAAAAGTTACCCTTGAACCCGTTCCTTTTTTTAGATGAATGAACGTCCCTCCACATACTCAGTTGTGAGAGATAAGTGTGTGTGAATGCCGTCCTTCACCTAGCTTGTTGGGAACACAAGTTTCTTTTCAGTTGCAAACTACACTGAATACAAATATATGGGTTGGTACTAGCTCCAACTCTGTTTTCAGTGAAAAATGCAGGAAATTTAAACCGGCACTAAGAAACAGACTGAGACCAGAGTAAATGTTTTTCCTGCAACTCGTTCTTTGTGCTAGATGAACGAATGTCTCTCCACATGCTCACTTCTGAGAGACAATTGTATGTGAAAGCCGTTCTTCACATAGGTTGTTGGGAACACAAATTTTCTTTTCCGTTGGAAACTACACTCCATACATATATATCGGGAGTTCCTAGTTACAACTCATTTTTACTCAGAAATCTGCAGGAACTTCATACCGGCACTAGGAAACAGACTGAGAAAACCAGAGAAAAAGTTTCCCTGCAATCCGTTCCCTTTGTGCTAGATGAACGAACGTCTCTCCACATGCTCAGCTCTGAGAGATAAGTGTGTGTGAAAGCCGTCCTTCACCTAACTTGTTTGGAACACAAAGTTTCTTTTCAGTTGCAAACGACCCTCCATACATATATATGGGGAGTGGTACTAGCTCCAACTCGATTTTGCAGATAAAATATCAGCAACATCAAACCGGCACTAGGAAGCCGACTGAGAAACCAGAGTAAAAGTTACACCTGCAAACCGTTCCATTTGTGCTAGAAGAACAAACGTCTCTCCACATGCTCAGTTCTGAGAGATAAGTGTGTGTGAAAGCCGTCCTTCAACTAGCTTGTTGGCAACACAAAGTTTCTTTTCAGTTGCAAACTACACTCCATACATAAATATCGACTGGTACTAGTTCCAACTCGGTTTTACAGTGAAAACTGCAGGAACTTCATACCGGCACTAGGAAGCAGACTGAGAAACCAGAGTAAAAGTTTCCCCTGCAACCCGTTCCCTTTGTGCTAGATGAAAGAACGTCTCTCCACATGCTCAGTTCTGAGAGATATAAGTGTGTGAAAGCCGTACTTCACCTATCTTTTTGGAAATACAAAGTTTATTTTAAGATGCAAACTACACTCCATACATATATATGGGTTTTTACTAGCTCCAACTCTGTCTTACATTGAAAACTGCAGGAACTTCAAACTGACCCTAGGAAACAGACTTAGAAACCAGAGAAAAGTTTCTCCTGCAACCCGTTCCCATTGTGCTAGATGAACTAACGTCTCTCCACAGGCTCAGTTCTGAGAGATAATTGTGTGTGAAAGCCGTACTTCACCTAGCTTGTTGGGAACACAAAGTTTCTTTTCAGGTGCAAACTACACTATCTACATATATATGGGGAGGGTACTAGCTCCAAACTCCGTTTTATAGTGAAAACTGTAGGAACTTCAAAACGGGACTAGGAAACAGACTGAGAAATCAGAGTAAAAATTACCCATGAACCCGTTTTTTTTGCTAGAATGAAAGAACGTCTCTCCACATGCTAGTTTCTGAGAGATAATGTGTGTGAAAGCTATTAATTCACCTAGCTTGTTGGGAACACAAAGTTTCTTTTCCGTTGGAAACTTCACTCCATACATATATAAAGGGAGGCACTAGTTCCTACTCGGTTTTACAGAGAAAACTGCAGGAACTTCATACCGTCACTAGGAAACAGACTGCGAAACCAGAGAAATAGTTTCTCCTGCAATCCGTTCCCTTTGTGCTAGATGAACGAACTTCCCTCCACATGCTCAGTTCTGAGAGATAAGTGTGTGTGAAAGCCGTTCTTCACCTAGCTTTTTGTGACCACAAAGTTTCTTTTCAGTTGCAAACTACCCTCCATACATATAAATGGGGAGGTACTAGCTCCAATCTGTTTTACAGATAAAACAGCAGGAAACAGCACACTGGCACTAGGAAGCCGACTGAGAAACCAGAGTAAAAGTTTCACCTGCAACGCGTTCCCTTTGTGCAAGATGAACGTACGTCTCTCCACATGCTCCGTTCAGAGAAATACGTGTGTTTGAAAGGTGTCCTTCACCTACTTGTTGGGAAGAAAAAGTTTCTTTTCCAGTTGCAAAATACATTCCTTACATATATATGGGGATTTACTAGCTCCAATTCGGTTTTATAGTGAAAACTGCAGGAACTTCAAAACGGGACTAGGAAACAGACTGAGAAATCAGAGTAAAAGTTACCCTTGAACCCGTTCCTTTTTTTAGATGAATGAACGTCCCTCCACATACTCAGTTGTGAGAGATAAGTGTGTGTGAATGCCGTCCTTCACCTAGCTTGTTGGGAACACAAAGTTTCTTTTCAGTTGCAAACTACACTGAATACAAATATATGGGTTGGTACTAGCTCCAACTCTGTTTTCAGTGAAAAATGCAGGAAATTTAAACCGGCACTAAGAAACAGACTGAGACCAGAGTAAATGTTTTTCCTGCAACTCGTTCTTTGTGCTAGATGAACGAATGTCTCTCCACATGCTCACTTCTGAGAGACAATTGTATGTGAAAGCCGTTCTTCACATAGGTTGTTGGGAACACAAATTTTCTTTTCCGTTGGAAACTACACTCCATACATATATATCGGGAGTTCCTAGTTACAACTCATTTTTACTCAGAAATCTGCAGGAACTTCATACCGGCACTAGGAAACAGACTGAGAAACCAGAGAAAAAGTTTCCCTGCAATCCGTTCCCTTTGTGCTAGATGAACGAACGTCTCTCCACATGCTCAGCTCTGAGAGATAAGTGTGTGTGAAAGCCGTCCTTCACCTAACTTGTTTGGAACACAAAGTTTCTTTTCAGTTGCAAACGACCCTCCATACATATATATGGGGAGGTACTAGCTCCAACTCGATTTTGCAGATAAAATATCAGCAACATCAAACCGGCACTAGGAAGCCGACTGAGAAACCAGAGTAAAAGTTACACCTGCAAACCGTTCCATTTGTGCTAGAAGAACAAACGTCTCTCCACATGCTCAGTTCTGAGAGATAAGTGTGTGTGAAAGCCGTCCTTCAACTAGCTTGTTGGCAACACAAAGTTTCTTTTCAGTTGCAAACTACACTCCATACATAAATATCGACTGGTACTAGTTTCCAACTCGGTTTTACAGTGAAAACTGCAGGAACTTCATACCGGCACTAGGAAGCAGACTGAGAAACCAGAGTAAAAGTTTCCCCTGCAACCCGTTCCCTTTGTGCTAGATGAAAGAACGTCTCTCCACATGCTCAGTTCTGAGAGATATAAGTGTGTGAAAGCCGTACTTCACCTATCTTTTTGGAAATACAAAGTTTATTTTAAGATGCAAACTACACTCCATACATATATATGGGTTTTTACTAGCTCCAACTCTGTCTTACATTGAAAACTGCAGGAACTTCAAACTGACCCTAGGAAACAGACTTAGAAACCAGAGAAAAGTTTCTCCTGCAACCCGTTCCCATTGGCTAGATGAACTAACGTCTCTCCACAGGCTCAGTTCTGAGAGATAATTGTGTGTGAAAGCCGTACTTCACCTAGCTTGTTGGGAACACAAAGTTTCTTTTCAGGTGCAAACTACACTATCTACATATATATGGGGAGGTACTAGCTCCAACTCCGTTTTATAGTGAAAACTGTAGGAACTTCAAAACGGGACTAGGAAACAGACTGAGAAATCAGAGTAAAAATTACCCATGAACCCGTTTTTTTGCTAGATGAAAGAACGTCTCTCCACATGCTAGTTTCTGAGAGATAATTGTGTGTGAAAGCTATTAATTCACCTAGCTTGTTGGGAACACAAAGTTTCTTTTCCGTTGGAAACTTCACTCCATACATATATAAAGGGAGGCACTAGTTCCTACTCGGTTTTACAGAGAAAACTGCAGGAACTTCATACCGTCACTAGGAAACAGACTGCGAAACCAGAGAAATAGTTTCTCCTGCAATCCGTTCCCTTTGTGCTAGATGAACGAACTTCCCTCCACATGCTCAGTTCTGAGAGATAAGTGTGTGTGAAAGCCGTTCTTCACCTAGCTTTTTGTGACCACAAAGTTTCTTTTCAGTTGCAAACTACCCTCCATACATATAAATGGGGAGGTACTAGCTCCAAATCTGTTTTACAGATAAAACAGCAGGAACAGCACACTGGCACTAGGAAGCCGACTGAGAAACCAGAGTAAAAGTTTCACCTGCAACGCGTTCCCTTTGTGCAAGATGAACGTACGTCTCTCCACATGCTCCGTTCAGAGAAATACGTGTGTTTGAAAGGTGTCCTTCACCTACTTGTTGGGAAGAAAAAGTTTCTTTTCAGTTGCAAAATACATTCCTTATATATATATGGGGATTTACTAGCTCCAATTCGGTTTTATAGTGAAAACTGCAGGAACTTCAAAACGGGACTAGGAAACAGACTGAGAAATCAGAGTAAAAGTTACCCTTCAACCCGTTCCTTTTTGTTAGATGAATGAACGTCCCTCCACATGCTCATTTGTGAGAGATAAGTGTGTGTGAATGCCGTCCTTCACCTAGCTTGTTGGGAACACAAAGTTTCTTTTCAGTTGCAAACTACACTGAATACAAATATATGGGTTGGTACTAGCTCCAACTCTGTTTTCAGTGAAAAATGCAGGAAATTTAAACTGGCACTAAGAAACAGACTGAGACCAGAGTAAATGTTTTTCCTGCAACTCGTTCTTTGTGCTAGATGAATGAATGTCTCTCCACATGCTCACTTCTGAGAGACAATTGTATGTGAAAGCCGTTCTTCACATAGGTTGTTGGGAACACAAATTTTCTTTTCCGTTGGAAACTACACTCCATACATATATATCGGGAGTTACTAGTTACAACTCATTTTTACTCAGAAATCTGCAGGAACTTCATACCGGCACTAGGAAACAGACTGAGAAACCAGAGAAAATGTTTCCCTGCAATCCGTTCCCTTTGTGCTAGATGAACGAACGTCTCTCCACATGCTCAGCTCTGAGAGATAAGTGTGTGTGAAAGCCGTCCTTCACCTAACTTGTTTGGAACACAAAGATTCTTTTCAGTTGCAAACGACCCTCCATACATATATATGGGGAGGTACTAGCTCCAACTCGATTTTGCAGATAAAATATCAGCAACATCAAACCGGCACTAGGAAGCCGACTGAGAAACCAGAGTAAAAGTTTCACCTGCAACGCGTTCCCTTTGTGCAAGATGAACGTACGTCTCTCCACATGCTCCGTTCAGAGAAATACGTGTGTTTGAAAGGTGTCCTTCACCTACTTGTTGGGAAGAAAAAGTTTCTTTTCAGTTGCAAAATACATTCCTTACATATATATGGGGATTTACTAGCTCCAATTCGGTTTTATAGTGAAAACTGCAGGAACTTCAAAACGGGACTAGGAAACAGACTGAGAAATCAGAGTAAAAGTTACCCTTGAACCCGTTCCTTTTTTTAGATGAATGAACGTCCCTCCACATACTCAGTTGTGAGAGATAAGTGTGTGTGAATGCCGTCCTTCACCTAGCTTGTTGGGAACACAAAGTTTCTTTTCAGTTGCAAACTACACTGAATACAAATATATGGGTTGGTACTAGCTCCAACTCTGTTTTCAGTGAAAAATGCAGGAAATTTAAACCGGCACTAAGAAACAGACTGAGACCAGAGTAAATGTTTTTCCTGCAACTCGTTCTTTGTGCTAGATGAACGAATGTCTCTCCACATGCTCACTTCTGAGAGACAATTGTATGTGAAAGCCGTTCTTCACATAGGTTGTTGGGAACACAAATTTTCTTTTCCGTTGGAAACTACACTCCATACATATATATCGGGAGTTCCTAGTTACAACTCATTTTTACTCAGAAATCTGCAGGAACTTCATACCGGCACTAGGAAACAGACTGAGAAACCAGAGAAAAAGTTTCCCTGCAATCCGTTCCCTTTGTGCTAGATGAACGAACGTCTCTCCACATGCTCAGCTCTGAGAGATAAGTGTGTGTGAAAGCCGTCCTTCACCTAACTTGTTTGGAACACAAAGTTTCTTTTCAGTTGCAAACGACCCTCCATACATATATATGGGGAGGTACTAGCTCCAACTCGATTTTGCAGATAAAATATCAGCAACATCAAACCGGCACTAGGAAGCCGACTGAGAAACCAGAGTAAAAGTTACACCTGCAAACCGTTCCATTTGTGCTAGAAGAACAAACGTCTCTCCACATGCTCAGTTCTGAGAGATAAGTGTGTGTGAAAGCCGTCCTTCAACTAGCTTGTTGGCAACACAAAGTTTCTTTTCAGTTGCAAACTACACTCCATACATAAATATCGACTGGTACTAGTTCCAACTCGGTTTTACAGTGAAAACTGCAGGAACTTCATACCGGCACTAGGAAGCAGACTGAGAAACCAGAGTAAAAGTTTCCCCTGCAACCCGTTCCCTTTGTGCTAGATGAAAGAACGTCTCTCCACATGCTCAGTTCTGAGAGATATAAGTGTGTGAAAGCCGTACTTCACCTATCTTTTTGGAAATACAAAGTTTATTTTAAGATGCAAACTACACTCCATACATATATATGGGTTTTTACTAGCTCCAACTCTGTCTTACATTGAAAACTGCAGGAACTTCAAACTGACCCTAGGAAACAGACTTAGAAACCAGAGAAAAGTTTCTCCTGCAACCCGTTCCCATTGTGCTAGATGAACTAACGTCTCTCCACAGGCTCAGTTCTGAGAGATAATTGTGTGTGAAAGCCGTACTTCACCTAGCTTGTTGGGAACACAAAGTTTCTTTTCAGGTGCAAACTACACTATCTACATATATATGGGGAGGTATTAGCTCCAACTCTGTTTTCAGGTAAAACAACAGGAATATCATACCGGCACTAGGAAGTCGAATGAGAATCCAGAGTAAAAGTTACCCCTGCAACCAGTTCCTTTTGAGCTACTTGAACGAACGTCTCTCCACATGCTCATTTCTGAGAGACAAGTGTTTGTGAAAGCCGTTCTTCACCTAGCTTGTTGGAAACACAAATTTTCTTTTCCGTTAAAAAAATACACTTCATACCTATATATAGGGAGGTACTAGTTCCAACTCGGTTTTACAGTGAAAACTGCAGGAATTTCATACCGTCACTAGGAAAAAGACTGAGAATCCAGAGAAAAACTTTCTTCTGCAACCCGTTCCCTTTGTGATAGATGAACGAAAGTCTCTCCACATGCTCATTTCTTAGAGTTAAGTGTGAGTGAAAGCCGTACTTCACCTAGCATGTTTGGAACACAAAGTTTCTTTTCAGTTGCAATCTACCCTCCATACATATATATGGGGAGGTACTAGCTCCAACTCTGTTTTAGAGAGAAAACAGCAGGAACATCATACAGGCACTACTAAGCCGACTGAGAAACCAGAGTAAAAGTTTCCCTGCAACTCGTTCCCTTTGTGCTAGTTGAACGAAACTCTCTCCACAAACTCTGTTCTGAGAGATAAGTGTGTGTGAAAGCCGTCCTTCACCTAGCTTGTTGGGAACAAAAAGTTTCTTTTCAGTTGCAAACTACACTCCATACATATATATTGGGTGGTACTAGCTCGAAATCGGTTTTACATATAAAACTGCAGGAACATCAAACCGGCACTAGGAAACAGCTGAGAAACCAGAGAAAAAGTTTCTCCTGCAAACCGTTCAATTTCTGCTAGATGAACGAATGTCTCTCCACATGCTCACTTCTGAGAGACAATTGTATGTGAAAGCCGTTCTTCACCTAGGTTGTTGGGAACACAAGTTTTCTTTTCCGTTGGAAACTACATTCCATAAATATATATCGGGAGGTACTACATCCAACACGGTCTACAGAGAAAACTGCAGAATCTTCATACCGGCACTAGGAAAAACACTGAGAAAACAGAGAAAAAGTTTCCACTGCAATCCGTTCCCTTTGTGCTAGATGAACGAACGTCTCTCCAAATGCTGAGGTCAGAGAGATTAGTGTGTGTGATAGCCGTCCTTCACCTAGCTTTTTGTGACCACAAAGTTTCTTTTCAGGTGCAAATTATACTACTTACATATATATGGGGAGGTACTAGCTCCAACTCTGTTTTACAGAGAAAACAGCAGAAGCATCATACCGGCACTAGGAAGCCGACTGAGAAACCAGAGTAAAAGTTCCGCCTGCAACCTGTTCCCTTTGTGCTAGTTGAACGAAATTCTCTCCACAACCTCTGTTCTGAGAGATATGTGTGTGTTAAAGCCGTACTTCACCTAGCTTGTTGGGAACACAAAGATTTTTTTATGTTCCAAACTACAATCCATACAAATATATGGGGAGGTACTAGTTCAAAATCTGTTTTACAGTGAAAACTGCAGTTACTTCAAACCGGCACTAGGAAACAGACTGAGAATCCAGAGAAAAATTTCCCCTGCAATCCGTGCCCTTTGTGCTAGATGAACGAACGTCTCTCCACATGCTCTTTTCTGAGAGATAAGTGTGTGTGAAAGCCGTCCTTCACCTTACTTGTTTGGAACACAAAGTTTCTTTTCAGTTGCAAACTACCCTCCATACATATTTATGGGGAGGTACTAGCTCCAACTCGGTTTTACAGATAAAACAGCAGGAATAGCAAACTGGCACTAGGAAGCCGACTGAGAAACCAGAGTAAAAGTTTCTCCTGCAACGCGTTCCCTTTGTGCTAGATGAACGAACGACTCTCCACATGCTCATTTTTGAGAGATAAGTGTGTGTGAAAGCTGTCCTTCACCTACTTGTTGGGAACAAGAAGTTTCTTTTCAGTTGCAAAATACACTCCTTACATATATATGGGGAGATACTAGCTCCAATTCGGTTTTATAGTGAAAACTGCAGGAACTTCAAACGGGACTGTGAAACAGACTGAGAATTCAGAGTAAAAGTTACTCATGAACCCGTTCCTTTTTGCTAGATGAATGAACGTCTCACCACATACTCAGTTCTGAGAGTTAAGTGTGTGTGAAAGCCGTCCTTCACCTAGCTTGTTGGGAACACAAAATTTCTTTTCAGTTGCAAACTACACTCAATACAAATATATGGGTTGGTACTAGCTTCAACTCGGTTTTACAGTGGAAAATGCAGGAAATTCAAACCGGCACAAAGAAACAGACTGAGTCCAGAGTAAAAGTTTCTCCTGCAACTCGTTCTTTGTGCTAGATGAAAGAACGTCTCTCCACATGCTCACTTCTGAGAGACAATTGTATGTGAAATCCGTTCTTCACCTAGGTTGTTGGGAACACAAATTTTCTTTTCCGTTGAAAACTGCACTCCATACATATATATCGGGAGGTACAAGTTCCAAATCTGTTTTACAGAGAAAACTGCAAGAACTTCATACCGGCACTAGGAAACAGAATGAGAAACCAGAGAAAAATTTTCCCCTGCAATCCGTTCCCTTTGTGCTAGATGAACGAACGAATCTCCACATGCTCAGTTCTGAGAGTTAAGTGTGTGTGAAAGCCGCCCTTCACCTAGCTTGTTGGGAACACAAAGATTTTTTTTATGTTCCAAACTACACTCCATACATATATATGGGGAAGTACTAGTTCAAAATCGGTTTTACACTGAATACTGCAGTTACTTCAAACCGGTACTAGGAAACAGACAGAGAATCCAGAGAAAAATTTCTCCTGCAATCCGTTCCCTTTGTGCTAGATGAACGAACGTCTCTCCACATGCTCATTTCTGAGAGATAAGTGTGTGTGAAAGCCGTCCTTCACCTTACTTGTTGGGAATACAAAGTTCCTTTTCAGTTGCAAACTACCCTCCATACATATATACGGGGAGGTACTAGCTCCAACTCTGTTTTACAGAGAAAACAGCAGGAACATCATACAGGAACTACTAAGCCGACTGAGAAACCAGAGTAAAAGTTTCCCTGCAACCCGTTCCCTTTATGCTAGTTGAACGAACCTCTCTCCACAAACTCTGTTCTGAGAGATAAGTGTGTGTGAAAGCCGTCCTTCACCTAGCTTGTTGGGAACAAAAAGTTTCTTTTCAGTTGCAAACTACACTCCATACATATATATTGGGTGGTACTAGCTCGAAATCGGTTTTACAAATAAAACAGCAGGAACATCATACCGGCAGTAGGAAGCCGACTGAATAACCAGAGTTAAAGTTTCTCCTGCAACCCGTTCCCTTTGTGCTAGATGAAAGAACGTCTCTCCACATGCTCAGATCTGAGAGATGAAAGTGTGTGAAAGCCGTACTTCACGTAGCTTGTTGGAAACACAAAGTGTCTTTTTAGATGCATACTAAATCCATACATATATATGGGTTGGTACTAGCTCCAACTCTGTCTTACAGTGAAAACTGCAGGAACTTCAAACTGGCAATAGGAAACAGACTGAGAAACCAGAGAAAAGTTTCTCCTGCAACCCATTCAATTTGTGCTAGATGAACGAACGTCTCTCCACAGGCTCAGTTCTGAGAGATAATTGTTTGTGAAAGCCGTCCTTCACCTAGCTTGTTGGGAACACAAAGATTTTTTTATGTTCCAAACTACACTCCATACATATATATGGGGAGGTACTAGTTCAAAATCTGTTTTACACTGAAAACTGCAGTTACTTCAAATCGGCACTAGGAATCAGACTGAGAATCCAGAGAAAAATTTCTCCTGCCATCCGTTCCCTTTGTGCTAGATGAACGAACGTCTCTCCACATGCTCATTTCTGAGAGACAAGTGTGTGTGAAAGCCGTCCTTCACCTTACTTGTTTGGAACACAAAGTTTCTTTTCAGTTGCAAACTACCCTCCATACATATATATGGGGAGGTACTAGCTCCAACTCGGTTTTACAGATATAACAGCAGGAACAGCAAACTGGCACTAGGAAGCCGACTGAGAAACCAGAGTAAAAGTTTCACCTGCAATGCGTTCCCTTTGTGCTAGATGAACGAATGTCTCTCCACATGCTCATTTCTGAGAGATAATTGTGTGTGAAAGTTGTCCTTCACCTACTTGTTGGGAACAAGAAGTTTCTTTTCAGTTGCAAAATACACTCCTTACATATATATGGGGAGGTACTAGCTCCAATTCGGTTTTATAGTGAAAACTGCAGGAACTTCAAACGGGACTATGAAACAGACTGAGAATTCAGAGTAAAAGTTACTCATGAACCCGTTCCTTTTTGCTAGAGGAATGAACGTCTCTCCACAACTCAGTTCTGAGAGTTATGTGTGTGTGAAAGACGTCCTTCACCTAGCTTGTTGGGAACACAAAGTTTCTTTTCTGTTGCAAACTACACTGAATACAAATATATGGGTTGGTACTAGCTTCAACTCGGTTTTACAGTGGAAAATGCAGGAAATTCAAACCGGCACAAAGAAACAGACTGAGTCCAGAGTAAATGTTTCTCCTGCAACTCGTTCTTTGTGCTAGATGAACGAATGTCTCTCCACATGCTCACTTCTGAGAGACAATTGTATGTTAAATCCGTTCTTTACCTAGGTTATGGGGAACACAAATTTTCTTTTCCGTTGAAAACTGCACTCCATACATATATATCGGGAGGTACTAGTTCCAAATCTGTTTTACAGAGAAAACAGCAGGAACATCATACAGGCACTAGGAAGCCGACTGAGAAACCAGAGTAAAAGTTACCCCTGCAACCCGTTCCCTTTGTGCTAGTTGAACGAATCTCTCTCCACAAACTCTGTTCTGAGAGATATGTGCGTGTTAAAGCCGTCCTTCACCTAGCTTGTTGGCAACACAAAGTTGCTTTTCAGTTGCAAACTACAATCCATACATATATATGGGTTGGTACTAGCTCCAACTCGATTTTACAGTGAAAACTGCAGGAACTTCAAACCGGCACTTGGAAACAGACTGAGAATCCAGAGTAAAAGTTTCTCCTGCTACCCGTTACTTTTGTGCTAGATGAAAGAACGTCTCTCCACATGCTCAGATCTGAGAGATATGTGTGTGTGAAAGCCATCCTTCACCTAGCTTGTTGGGAACACAAATGTCTTTTCAGTTTTAAGCTACACTCCATACATATATATGGGGAGTTAGTAGCTCCAACTCGGTTTTAAATTGATAACTTCAGGAACTTCATACCGGCACTTGGAAACAGACTGAGATACCAGAGTAATACTTTCTCCTGCAACCCTTTCCCTTTGTGCTACATGAATGAACGTCTCTCCACATGCTCATTTCTGAGAGATAAGTGTGTGTGAAAGCCGTACTTCACCTAGCTTGTTGGGAACACAAATTTCTTTTCAGTTGGAAACAACAATCCATACATATATATGGTTTGGTACTAGCTCAAAATCGTTTTTACCGAGAAAACTGCAGGAACATCAAACAGGCACTAGGAACCCGACTGAGAAACCAGGGAAAAATTTTCTCCTGCAACCAGTTCAATTTCTGCTAGATGAACGAAAGTCTCTCCACATGCTCAGTTCTGAGAGGTAAGTGTGTGTCAAAGCCGTACTTCACCTAGCTTGTTGGGAACACAAAGATTCTTTTCAGTTGGAAACAACAATCCATACATATATATGGGATGGTACAAGCTCAAAATCGTTTTTACCGAGAAAACTGCAGGAACATCAAACCGGCACTAGGAAACAGACTGAGAAACCAGAGAAAAAGTTTCTCCTGCAAACCGTTCAATTTCTGCTAGATGAACGAATGTCTCTCCACATGCTCACTTCTGAGAGACAATTGTATGTGAAAGCCGTTCTTCACCTAGGTTGTTGGGAACACAAATTTTCTTTTCCGTTGGAAACTACATTCCATAAATATATATCGGGAGGTACTACTTCCAACACTATCTACAGAAAAAACTGCAGAATCTTCATAACGGCACTAGGAAAAACAATGAGAAACCAGAGAAAAAGTTTCCACTGCAATCCGTTCCCTTTGTGCTAGATGAACGAACGTCTCTCCAATGCTGAGGTCTGAGAGATTAGTGTGTGTGATAGCCGTCCTTCACCTAGCTTTTTGTGACCACAAAGTTTCTTTTCAGTTGCAATCTACCCTCCATACATATATATGGGGAGGTACTAGCTCCAACTCGGTTTTACAGATAAAACAACAGGAACAGCAACCTGGCACTAGGAAGCCGAATGAGAAACCAGAGTAAAAGTTTCTCCTGCAACGCGTTCCCTTTGTGCTAGATGAAGGAACGTCTCTCCACATGCTCATTTCTGAGAGATGAAAGTGTGTGAAAGCCGTACTTCACCTAGCTTGTTGGAAACACAAAGTGTCTTTTAAGATGCAAACTACACTCCATACATATATATGGGTTGGTACTAGCTCCAAATCGGTCTTACAGTGAAAACTGCAGGAACTTCAAACCGGCAATTGGAAACAGACTGAGTAACCAGAGAACATTTTCTCCAGCAACCCGTTCAATTTGTGCTAGAAGAACGAACGTCTCTCCACAGGCTCAATTCTGAGGGATAATTGTTTGTGAAAGCCGTCATTCACCTAGCTTGTTGGGAACACAAAGATTTTTTTTTTGGTCCAAGCTACACTCCATATATATATATGGGGAGGTACTAATTCCAACTCGGTTTACAGTGAAAACTGCAAGAACTTCACACCGGCACTAGGAAACAGACTGAGAATCCAGAGAATAATTTCTCCTGCAACCCGTTCCCTTTGAGCTAGATGAACGAAAGTCTCTCCACATGCTCATTTCTGAGAGATAAGTGTGTGTGAAAGCCGTCCTTCAACTAGCTTGTTGGCAACACAAAGTTTCTTTTCAGTTGCAAACTACACTCCATAAATATATATCGACTGGTACTAGTTCCAACTCGGTTTTACAGTGAAAACTGCAGGAACTTCATACCGGTACTAGGAAGCAGACTGAGAAACCAGAAGTAAGATTTTCCCCTGCAACCCGTTCCCTTTGTGCTAGATGAACGAAAGTCTCTCCACATGCTCATTTCTGAGAGATAAGTGTGTGTGAAAGCCGTCCTTCACCTAAATTGTTTGGAACACAAAGTTTCTTTTCAGTTGCAAACGACCCTCCATACATATAAATGGGGAGGTACTAGCTCCAAATCTGTTTTACAGATAAAACAGCAGGAACAGCAAACTGGCACTAGGAAGCCGACTGAGAAACAGAGTAAAAGTTTCACCTGCAACGTGTTCCCTTTGTGCAAGATGAACGTACATCTCTCCAAATGCTCCGTTCAGAGAAATACGTGTGTTTGAAAGGTGTCCTTCACCTACTTGTTGGGAAGAAAAAGTTTCTTTTCAGTTGCAAAATACATTCCTTACATATATATGGGGATTTACTAGCTCCAATTCGGTTTTATAGTGAAAACTGCAGGAACTTCAAAACGGGACTAGGAAACAGACTGAGAAATCAGAGTAAAAGTTACCCTTGAACCCGTTCCTTTTTGTTAGATGAATGAACGTCTCTCCACATGCTCAGTTGTGAGAGATAAGTGTGTGTGAATGCCGTCCTTCACCTAGCTTGTTGGGAACACAAAGTTTCTTTTCAGTTGCAAACTACACTGAATACAAATATATGGGTTGGTACTAGCTCCAACTCTGTTTTCAGTGAAAAATGCAGGAAATTTAAACCGGCACTAAGAAACAGACTGAGACCAGAGTAAATGTTTTTCCTGCAACTCGTTCTTTGTGCTAGATGAACGAATGTCTCTCCACATGCTCACTTCTGAGAGACAATTGTATGTGAAAGCCGTTCTTCACATAGGTTGTTGGGAACACAAATTTTCTTTTCCGTTGGAAACTACACTCCATACATATATATCGGGAGTTTCTAGTTACAACTCATTTTTACTCAGAAATCTGCAGGAACTTCATACCGGCACTAGGAAACAGACTGAGAAACCAGAGAAAATGTTTCCCTGCAATCCGTTCCCTTTGTGCTAGATGAACGAACGTCTCTCCACATGCTCAGCTCTGAGAGATAAGTGTGTGTGAAAGCCGTCCTTCACCTAACTTGTTTGGAACACAAAGTTTCTTTTCAGTTGCAAACGACCCTCCATACATATATATGGGGAGGTACTAGCTCCAACTCGATTTTGCAGATAAAATATCAGCAACATCAAACCGGCACTAGGAAGCCGACTGAGAAACCAGAGTAAAAGTTACACCTGCAAACCGTTCCATTTGTGCTAGAAGAACAAACGTCTCTCCACATGCTCAGTTCTGAGAGATAAGTGTGTGTGAAAGCCGTCCTTCAACTAGCTTGTTAGCAACACAAAGTTTCTTTTCAGTTGCAAACTACACTCCATAAATATATATCGACTGGTACTAGTTCCAACTCGGTTTTACAGTGAAAACTGCAGGAACTTCATACCGGCACTAGGAAGCAGACTGAGAAACCAGAGTAAAAGTTTCCCCTGCAACCCATTCCCTTTGTGCTAGATGAAAGAACGTCTCTCCACATGCTCAGTTCTGAGAGATATAAGTGTGTGAAAGCCGTACTTCACCTATCTTTTTGGAAATACAAAGTTTATTTTAAGATGCAAACTACACTCCATACATATATATGGGTTTTTACTAGCTCCAACTCTGTCTTACATTGAAAACTGCAGGAACTTCAAACTGACCCTAGGAAACAGACTTAGAAACCAGAGAAAAGTTTCTCCTGCAACCCGTTCCCATTGTGCTAGATGAACTAACGTCTCTCCACAGGCTCAGTTCTGAGAGATAATTGTGTGTGAAAGCCGTATTTCACCTAGTTTGTTGGGAACACAAAGTTTCTTTTCAGGTGCAAACTACACTATCTACATATATATGGGGAGGTATTAGCTCCAACTCTGTTTTCAGGTAAAACAACAGGAATATCATACCGGCACTAGGAAGTCGAATGAGAATCCAGAGTAAAAGTTACACCTGCAACCAGTTCCTTTTGAGCTAGTTGAACGAACTTCTCTCCACATGCTCATTTCTGAGAGACAAGTGATTGTGAAAGCCGTTCTTCACCTAGCTTGTTGGAAACACAAATTTTCTTTTCCGTTAAAAAATACACTTCATACCTATATATAGGGAGGTACTAGTTCCAACTCGGTTTTACAGTGAAAACTGCAGGAATTTCATACCGGCATTAGGAAAAAGACTGAGAATCCAGAGAAAAAGTTTCTTCTGCAACCCGTTCCCTTTGTGCTAGATGAACGAACGTCTCTCCACATGCTCATTTCTTAGAGTTAAGTGTGAGTGAAAGCCGTACTTACCTAGCATGTTTGGAACACAAAGATTCTTTTCAGTTGCAATCTACCCTCCATACATATATATGGGGAGGTACTAGCTCCAAATCGGTTTTACAGATAAAACAGCAGGAACAGCAACCTGGCACTAGGAAGCCGAATGAGAAACCAGAGGAAAAGTTTCTCCTGCAACGCGTTCCCATTGTGCTAGATGAACGAACGTCTCTCCACATGCTCAGTTCTGAGATATAAGTGTGTGTGAAAGTTGTCCTTCACTTACTTGTTGGGAACAAAAGTTTCTTTTCAGTTGCAAAACACTCCTTACATATATATGGGGAGGTACTAGCTCCAACTCCGTTTTATAGTGAAAACTGTAGGAACTTCAAAACGGGACTAGGAAACAGACTGAGAAATCAGAGTAAAAATTACCCATGAACCCGTTCTTTTTGCTAGATGAAAGAACGTCTCTCCACATGCTAGTTTCTGAGAGATAATTGTGTGTGAAAGCTATTAATTCACCTAGCTTGTTGGGAACACAAAGTTTCTTTTCCGTTGGAAACTTCACTCCATACATATATAAAGGGAGGCACTAGTTCCTACTCGGTTTTACAGAGAAAACTGCAGGAACTTCATACCGTCACTAGGAAACAGACTGCGAAACCAGAGAAATAGTTTCTCCTGCAATCCGTTCCCTTTGTGCTAGATGAACGAACTTCTCTCCACATGCTCAGTTCTGAGAGATAAGTGTGTGTGAAAGCCGTTCTTCACCTAGCTTGTTGGGAACACAAAATTTCTTTTCAGTTGCAAACTACACTCCATACATATATATGGGGAGGTACTAGCTCCAACTCGGTTTTACAGATAAAACAGCAGGAACATCATACCGGCACTAGGAAGACGACTGAGTAACCAGAGTATAAGTTTCTCCTACAACCCGTTCCCTTTGTGCTAGATGAAAGAACGTCTCTCCACATGCTCTTTTCTGAGAGATGAAAGTGTGTGAAAGCCGTACTTCACATAGACTGTTGGAAACACAAAGTGTCTTTTAAGATGCAATCTACACTCCATACATATATATGGGTTGGTACTAGCTCCAAATCGGACTTACAGTGAAAACTGCAGGAACTTAAAAACGGCAATGGGAAACAGACTGTGAAACCAGAGAACATTTTCTCCTGCAACCCGTTCAATTTGTGCTAGAAGAACGAACGTCTCTCCACATGCTCAGTTGCTGAGAGATAATTGTTTGTGAAAGCCGTCATTCACCTAGCTTGTTGGGAACACAAAGATTTTTTTTATGTTCCAAGCTACACTCCATATATATATATGGGGAGGTACTAACTCCAACTCGGTTTTACAGTGAAAACTGCAAGAACTTCACACCGGCACTAGGAAACAGACTGAGAATCCAGAGAATAATTTCTCCTGCAACCCGTTCCCTTTGTGCTAGATGAACGAACGTCTCTCCACATGCTCAGTTCTGAGAGATAAGTGTGTGTGAAAGCCGTCCTTCACCTAACTTGTTTGGAACACAAAGTTTCTTTTCAGTTGCAAACGACCCTCCATACATATAAATGGGGAGGTACTAGCTCCAACACTGTTTAACAGATAAAACAGCAGGAATAGCAAACTGGCACTAGGAAGCCGACTGAGAAACCAGAGTAAAAGTTTCTCCTGCAACGCGTTCCCTTTGTGCAAGATGAACGAACCTTCTCTCCACATGCTCCGTTCAGAGGTATACGTGTGTGTGAAAGGTGTCCTTCACCTCCTTGTTGGGAAGAAAAAGTTTCTTTTCAGTTGCAAAATACATTCCTTACATATATATGGGGAGGTCCTAGCTCCAATTCGGTTTTATAGTGAAAACTGCAGGAACTTCAAAACGGGATTTGGAAACAGATTGAGAAATCAGTGTAAAATTTACCCTTGAAACCCGTTCCTTTTTGCTAGATGAATGAACGTCTCTCCACATGCTCAGTTGTGAGAGATAAGTGTGTGTGAAAACCGTACTTCACCTAGCTTGTTGGGAACACAAAGTTTCTTTTCAGTTGCAAACTACACTGAATACAAATATATGGGTTGGTACTAGCTCCAACTCTGTTTTCAGTGAAAATGCAGGAAATTCAAACCGGCACTAAGAAACAGACTCAGACCAGAGTAAATGTTTTTCCTGCAACTCGTTCTTTGTGCTAGATGAACGAATGTCTCTACACATGCTCACTTCTGAGAGACAATTGTATGTGAAAGCCGTTCTTCACCTAGGTTGTTGGGAACACAAATTTTCTGTTCCGTTGGAAACTACACTCCATAAATAAATATCGGTAGGTACTAGTTACAACTCGGTTTTACAGAGAAATCTGCAGGAACTTCATACCGGCACTATGAAACAGACTGAGAAACCAGAGTAAAAATTTCCCCTGCAATCCGTTCCCTTTGTGCTAGATGAACGAAAGTCTCTCCACATGCTCAGCTCTGAGAGATAATTGTGTGTGAAAGCCGTCATTCACCTAGCTTGGTGGCAACACAAAGTATCTTTTCAGGTGCAAACTACACTACTTACATATATATGGGGAGGTACTAGCTCCAACTCTATGTGTTACAGATAAACAGCAGGAACATCATACCGGCACTAGGAAACCGACTGAGAAACCTCAGTAAAAGTTTCCCCAGCAACCGTTCCCTTTGTGCTAGTTGAACGAAGGTCTCTCCACATGCTCAGTGGTGAGGGACAGGAGTGTGTGAAAGCCGTCCTTCACCTAGCTTGTTGGGAACACAAAGATTCTTTTCAGTTCAAACTACACTCCATACATATATAAGGGTTGGTACTAGCTCCAAATCTAATTTTACAGTGAAAACTGTAGGAACATTAAACCGGCACTAGGAAACAGCTGAGAAATCAGAATAATAGTATCCCCTGCAACCCGTGTCCCTTTGTGCTAGATGAACGAACCTCTCTCCACATGCTCAGTTCTGAGAGATGAGTGAGTGTGATAGCCGTACTTCAACTAGCTTGTTGGGAAAAACAAAGTTCTTTTCAGATGCAAACTACACTCCATACATATATATGGGGAGGTACTAGTTCCAACTCGTTTTTACATTGAAAACTGCAGGAAATTCAAACCGGCCCTAGGAAACAGACTTAGAAACTAGAGAAAGTTTCTCCTGCAACCCGTTCCCATTGTGCTAGATGAACAAACGTCTCTCCTCATGCTCAGTTCTGAGAGATAAGTGTGTGTGAAAGCCGTCCTTCACCTAGCTTGTTGGGAGCACAAAGTATCTTTTCAGGTGCAAACTACACTATCTACATATATATGGGGAGGATACTAGCTCCAACTCGGTCTTTACAGTGAAAACTGCAGGAACATTAAACCGGCACTAGGAACCGACATGAAGAATACCAGAGTAAAATTTCCTCCTGCAACTCCGTTCTTTTGGTGCTAGTATGAACGAACGTCTCTCCACATGCTCAGTTCTGAGAGATAATAGTGTGTGAAAGCCGTTCGTTCATCCTAGCTTGTTGGGAAACACAAAGTTTCTTTTCAGATGCAAAATACAGTCCATACAATATATATGGGTAGGTACTAGTTCCAACTCAGGTTTTACAGTAGAAACTGCAGGAATTCATACCGGCACTAGGAAATACTGAGAATACAGAGAAAAAGTTTCTCCTCCTGCAACCCGATCCCTTTGTGCTAGATGAACGAAAGTCTCTCCACGTGCTTATTTCTGAGAGAAAACTGTGTGTGAAAATCGTCCTTCACCTAGCTTGTTGGGAACACAAAGTTTCTTTTAAGTTGCAAACTACACTCCATACATATATATGGGTTTGTACTAGCTCCAACCCTTTTTTCAGTGAAAACTGCAGGAACTTCAAACCGGCACTAGGAAACAGACTGAGATACAGAGAAAAAGTTTCTCCTGCAAGGTTACTATGTGCTATTAAACGAACGTCAATAACATGCTCAGTTGTGAGAGATAATGTGTGTGATAGCCGTACATCAAATTGCTTGATGGGAACAGAAAGTTTGTTTTCAGTTGCAAATTACACTCCATATATATATATGGGGGGGGTACTAGTTCCAAGTCAGTTTTACAATGAAAACTGCAGGAACATTAAACCGGCACTAGGAACCTGACTGAGAAACCAGAGTAAATGTTTCCCCTGCAAATCGTTCCCTTTGTGCTAGATGAACGAAAGTCTCTCCACATGCTGAGTTCTGAGAGATAAGTGTGTGTGAAAGCCGTAGTTCAACTAGCTTGTTGGGAACACATAGTTTCTTTTCAGTTGCAAACTACACTCCATACATATTTGTGGGTTGGTACGAGCTCCAACTCGTTTTTACAGTGAAAACTGCAGGAACTAAAAACCGGCACTAGGAAAAAGACTGAGAAACCAGAGTAAAAGTTTCTCCTGTAAACCGTTCCCTTTGTGCTAGGTGAGCGAAAGTCTCTCCACAAGCTCAGTTCTAAGAAATAAGTGTGTGTGAAACCGTCCTTCACCTAGCTTGTTGAGAACACAAGGTTTCTTTTCAGTTTCAAACTACACTACATATATATATATGGGGAGGTACTAGATCCAACTCGTTTTTACAGTTAAAACTACAGGAACTTCCAACAGGCACTAGGAAAAAGACTGAGAAACCAGAGTAAAACTTTCTCCTGCAACTCGTTCCCTTTGTGCTAGATGAACGAACGTCTCTCCACGTGCTCATTTCTGAGAGAAAACTGTGTGTGAATGCCTCCATCACCTAGCATGTTGGGAACACAAAGTTTCTTTTCAGTTGCAAACTACACTCCATAAATATATGTGGGTTGGTACTAGCTCCAACTCGTTTTTTACCGTGAAAACTGCAGGAACTTCAAACCGGCACTAGGAAACAGACTAAGAATCCAGAGTAAAAGTTTCTTCTGCAAATCGTTCTCTTTCTGCTAGATGAACGAAAGTCTCTCCACATGCTCAGTTCTGAGAGATAAGCGTGTGTGAAAGCCGTCGTTCACCTAGCTTGTAGGGAACAAAAATATTCTTTTCAGTTGCAAACAACACTCCATACATATCTATGGGTTGGTACTAGCTCCAAAACTTTTTTACCGTGAAAACTGCAGGAACATCAAACCGGGACTAGGAAACAGACTGAGAAACCAGAGTAAAACTTTCTCCTGCAACCCGTTCCCTTTGTGCTATATGAATAAACGTCTCTCCACATGCTCATTTCTGAGAGAAAACTGTGTGTGAAAATCGTCCTTCACCTAGCTTGTTGGGAACACAAAGTTTCTTTTCAGTTGCAAATTAAACTCCATAAAATTATATGGGTTCGTACTACCTCCAACTCATTTTTACAGTGAAAACTGCCGGAATTTCAAACCGACACTAGGAAACAGACTGAAAAACCAGAGAAATAGTTTCTCCTGCATCCCGTTCCCTTTCTGTTAGATGAACGAAAATCTCTCCACATGCTCAGTTCTGAGAGATAAGTGTGTGCGAATGCCGTCCTTCACCTAGCTTGTTGTTAACACAAAGTTTTTTTTCAGTTGCAATGTACAATACATACATATAAATGGGTTGGTTCTAGCTCCAACTCGTTTTTACAGTGAAAACTGCAGGAACATCAAACCGGGACTAGGAAGCCGACTAAGAAACCACAGTAAAAGTTTCTCCTGCAACCCGTTCCCTTTGTTTTAGATGAATGAACGTCTCTCCACATGCTCAGTTCTGAGAGATAAGTGTGTGTGAAAGCCGTCCTTCACCAAGCTTGTTTGGAACACAAAGTTTATTTTCAGTTCCAAATTACAATCCATACATATATATGGGGAGGTAGTGGCTCCAACTCGATTTTACAGATAAAATATCAGGAATATCAAACCGGCACTAGGAAGCCGACTGAGAAACCAGAGTAAAAGTTACTCCTGCAACCCGTTCCTTTTGGGCTAGGTGAACGAACGTCTCTCCACATGCTCAGATCTGAGAGATAAGTGTGTGTTAAAGCCGTCCTTCACCTGGCTTGTTGGGAACACAAAGTTTCTATTCAGGTGCAAACTACACTATCTACATATATATGGGGAGGTACTAGCTCCAACTCTGTTTTCAGGTAAAACAGCAGGAAAATCATAATGGCACTAGGAAGCCGACTGAGAATCCAGAGTAAAAGTTAACCCTGCAACGCTTTCCTTTGTGCTAGTTGAACGAACGTCTCTCCACAAGCTCAGTTCTGAGAGATATGTGCTTGTTAAAGCCGTCCTTCACTTAGCTTGTTGGCAACACAAAGTTTCTTTTCAGTTGCAAACTACACTCCATACATATATATGGGTTGGTACTAGCTCCAACTCGGTTTTACAGTGAATAATGCAGGAACTTCAAACCGGCACGTGGAAACAGACTGAGAAACCAGAGTAAAAATTTCTCCTGCAACCCGTTATTTTGTGCTAGATGAACGAACTTCTCTCCACATGCTCAGTTCTGAGAGATATGTGTGTGGGAAATCCATCCTTCACCTAGCTTGTTGGGAACACAAAGTATCTTTTCAATTGTAAACTACACTCCATACATAAATATGGGGAGTTAGTAGATCCAACTCGGTTTTAAAGTGATAACTGCAGGAACTTCAAACCGGACAAGAAACAGACTGAGATACCGGAGAAATAGTTTCTCGTTAAACCCGTTCCCTTTGTGCTAGATGAATGAACGTCTCTCCACATGCTCAGTTATGAGAGATAAGTGTGTGTGAAAGCCGTACTTCAACTAGCTTGTTGGGAACACAAAGTTTCTTTTCAGTTGCCAACTACACTCCATACATATATATGGGTTGGTACTAGCTCAAAATCGTTTTTACCGTGAAAACTGCAGGAACATCAATCCGGCACTAGGAACCCGACTGAGAAACCACAGTAAAAGTTTCTCCTGCCACCCGTTCCCATTTTGCTACATGAACGATATTCTCTGCACATGCTCAGTTCTGAGAGATAAGTGTGTGTGAAAGCCATCCTTCACCTAGCTTGAAGGGAACAAAAATTTTCTTTTCAGTTGCAAACTACACTCCATACATATCTTTGGGTTGGTACTAGCTCCAACTCGTTTTTACCGTGAAACCTGCAGGAACATCAAAACAGCACTAGGAAACAGACTGAGAAACCTGAGTAAATGTTTCTCCTGCAACCCTTTCCCTTTGTTCTAGATGAATGAACGTCTCTCCACATGCTCCATTCTGTGAGAAAAGTGTGTGTCAAAGCCGTTCTTCAACTAACTTTTTTGGAACACATAGTTTCTTTTCCGTTGGAAGCAACACTCCATACGTTTGTATGGGGAAGTACACGAACCAACTCGGTTTTACAGTGAAAACTGCAGGAACATCAAACCGGGACAAGGAAGCGGACTGAGACACCACAGTAAAAGTTTCTCCTGCCACCCGTTCCCTTTGTGCTACATGAACGAACGTCTCTGCACATGCTCAGTTCTGAGAGATTAGTGTGTGTGAAAGCCGTTGTTCACCTAGCTTGTAGGGAACAAAAATATTCTTTTCAGTTGCAAACTACACTCCATACATATCTATGGGTTGGTACTATCTCCAAAACTTTTTTACCGTGAAAACTGCAGGAACATCAATTCGGCACTAGGAAACAGACTGAGAAACCAGAGTAAATGTTTCTCCTGCAACCCGTTCCCTTTGTGCTAGATGAACGAACGTCTCCACACAAGCTCCATTCTGTGAGAAAAGTGTGTGTGAAAGCCGTCCTTCACCTAGCTTGTTGGGAACACAAAGTTTTTTTAAGATGCAAACTACCTTCCATACATATATATGGGGAGGTACCGTATCTAACACTGTTTTTCAGTGAAAACTGCAGGAACTTCAAACCGGCACTAGGAAACACACTGAGAAATCAGAGTAAAAGTTACCCCTGAACCCGTTCCTTTTTGCTAGATGAATGAACGTCTCTCCACATGCTGAGTACTGAGAGATAAGTGTGTGTGAAAGCCGTCCTTTACCTAGCTTGTTGGGAACACAAAGTTTCTTTTCAGTTGCAAACTACACTCCATAAATATATATGGGTTGGTACTAGCTCCAACTCGGTTTTACTGTGAAAACTGCAGGAAATTCAAACCGGCACTAGGAAACAGACTGAGAAACCAGACTAAATGTTTCTCCTGCAACTCGTTCTTTGTGCTAGATGAACGAAAGTTTCTCCACATGCTCAGGTCTGAGAGATAAGTGTGTGTGAATGCCGTTCATCAACAAGCTTTTGGGCAACACAAAGTTTCTTTTCAGCTGCAAACTACACTCCATACATATATATGGGGAGGTACTAGCTACAACTCGGTCTTACAGTGAAAACTGCAGGAACATTAAACTGACACTAGGAACCCGACTAAGAAACCGGAGTAAAATTTCCTCCTGCAACCCGTTCTCTTTGGGCTAGATGAACGAACGTCTCTCCACATGCTCAGTTCTGAGAGATAAATGTGTGTGAAAGCCGTCGTTCACCTAGCTTGTTGGGAAAACAAAGTTTCTTTTCAGATGCAAACTACAGTCCATACAAATATATGGGTTGGTACTAGTTCCAACTAAGTTTTACAGTGAGAAATGCAGGAAATTCAAACCGGCACTACGAAACAGACTGAGAAAACAGAGTTAATGTTTCACCTGCAACTCGTTCTTTGTGCTAGATGAAGGAATTTCTCTCCGCATGCTCAGTTCTGAGAGACAAGTGTGTGTGAAATTCGTTCTTCACCTAGGTTGTTGGGAACACATATTTTCTTTTCCGATGGAACCACACTCCATACATATATATCGGGAGGTACTAGTTCCAACTCGGTTTTGCAGAGAAAACTGCAGGAACTTAATACCGGCACTAGGAAACAGACTGAGAAACCAGAGTAAAAGTTTCTCCTGCAACCCTATCCCATTTTGCTAGATGAACGAATGTCTCTCCACATGCTCAGTTCTGAGAGAGAAGTGTGTGTTAAAGCCGTACTTCACCTAGCTTGTTGGGAACACAAAGTTTCTTTTCAGTTGCAAAGTACAATCCTTACATATATATGGGGAGGTACTAGCTCCAAGTCTGTGTTACAGATAAAACAGCAGGAACATCATACCGGCACTAGGAAACCGACTGAGAAACCTCAGTAAAAGTTTCCCCAGCAAACCGTTCCCTTTGTGCTAGTTGAACGAAGGTCTCTCCACATGCTCAGTGTTGAGGGACAGGAGTGTGTGAAAGCCGTCCTTCACCTAGCTTGTTGGGAACACAAAGATTCTTTTCAGTTTCAAACTACACTCCATACATATATAAAGGGTTGGTACTAGCTCCAAATCTAATTTACAGTGAAAACTGTAGGAACATTAAACCGGCACTAGGAAACAGCCTGAGAAATCAGAATAATAGTATCCCCTGCAAACCCGTTCCCTTTGTGCTAGATGAACGAACCTCTCTCCACATGCTCAGTTCTGAGAGATGAGTGAGTGTGATAGCCGTACTTCAACTAGCTTGTTGGGAAAACAAAGTTCTTTTCAGATGCAAACTCCACTCCATACATATATATGGGGAGGTACTAGTTCCAACTCGTTTTTACAGTGAAAACTGCAGGAACGTCAAACCGGCACTAGGAAACAGACTGAGAAACCAGACTAAATGTTTCTCCTGCAACTAGTTCTTTGTGCTAGATGAACGAACGTTTCTCCACATTCTCAGGTTTGAGAGATAAGTGTGTGTGAAAGCCGTTCATCACCTAGCTTTTAGGCAACACAAAGTTTCTTTTCAGTTGCAAACTACACTCCATACATATATATGGGGAGGTACTAGCTACAACTCGGTCTTACAGTGAAAACTGCAGGAACATTAAACCGGCACTAGGAACCCGACTAAGATACCGGAGTAAAATTTCCTCCTGCAACCCGTTCTTTTTGGGCTAGATGAACGAACGTCTCTCCACATGCTCAGTTCTGAGAGATAAAAGTGTGTGAAAGCCGTCGTTCATCTAGCTTGTTGGGAACACAAAGTTTCTTTTCAGATGCAAACTACAGTCCATACAAATATATGGGTTGGTACTAGTTCCAACTCAGTTTTACAGAGAGAAATGCAGGAAATTCAAACCGGCACTACGAAACAGACTGAGAAAACAGAGTTAATGTTTCACCTGCAACTCGTTCTTTGTGCTAGATGAAGGAATTTCTCTCCGCATGCTCAGTTCTGAGAGACAAGTGTGTGTGAAAGCCGTTCTTCACCTAGCTTGTTGGGAACACAGAGTTTCTATTCAGTTGCAAACTACACTCCATTCATATATATGGGGATGTAGTGGCTCCAACTCGGTTTTACAGATATAACAGCAGGAATATCAAACTGGCACTAGGAAGCCGACTGATAAACCAGAGTAAAAGTTTCTCCTGCAACCCGTTCCCTTTGTGCTTGATGAAAGAACGGCTCTCCACATGCTCAGTTCTGAGAGAAAAATGTGGGTGAAAGCTGTCCTTCAACTACTTGTTGGGAACAAAACGTTTCTTTTCAGTTGCAAATACACTCATTACATATATATGGGGAGACACTAGCTCCAAATCGTTTTTACAATGAAAACTGCAGGAACATTAAACCGGCACTAGGAACCTGACTGAGAAACCAGAGTAAATGTTTCCCCTGCAAATCGTTCCCTTTGTGCTAGATGAACGAAAGTCTCTCCACATGCTGAGTTCTGAGAGATAAGTGTGTGTGAAAGCCGTAGTTCAACTAGCTTGTTGGGAACACATAGTTTCTTTTCAGTGCAAACTACACTCCATACATATTTGTGGGTTGGTACGAGCTCCAACTCGTTTTTACAGTGAAAACTGCAGGAACTAAAAACCGGCACTAGGAAAAGACTGAGAACCAGAGTAAAAGTTTCTCTGTAAACCGTTCCTTTGTGCTAGGTGAGCGAAAGTCTCTCCACAGCTCATTTCTAGAAATAAGTTGTGTGGTGAAACCGTCCTTCCACGCCTAGCTTGTTGAAACACAAGGTTTCTTTCAGTTTCAACTACACTACAGATATATATATGGGATGGTACTAGAATCCACTCCAACCTCGTTTTTACAGTTAAACTAAAACACAAGGAAACTTCCAACAGGCACGAGGAAAAGACTGAGAAACCAGAGTAAAACTTTCGCCTGCATACTCGTTCCCTTTGTGCAGATGAACGAACGTCTCTCCAACGTGCTCATTTCTGAGAGATATGTGTGTGTGAAAGCTGTTCTTCACCTATTTTGTTGGGAACACAAAGTTTTTTTCAGTTGCAAACTACACTCCATAAATATATGTGGGTTGATACAAGCTCCAACTCGTTTTTACAGTGAAAAATGCAGGAAATTCAACCCGGAACTAGGAAGCCGAATGAGAATCCAGAGTAAAATTGCACCTGCAACCCGATCCCTTTGTGCTAGATGAACGAAAGTCTCTTCACGTGCTTATTTCTGAGAGAAAACTGTGTGTGAAAATCGTCCTTCACCTAGCTTGTTGGGAACACAAAGTTTCTTTTAAGTTGCAAACTACACTCCATACATATATATGGGTTTGTACTAGCTCCAACTCTTTTTTCAGTGAAAACTGCAGGAACTTCAAACCGGCACTAGGAAACAGACTGAGATACAGAGAAAAAGTTTCTCCTGCAACCGGTTACTATGTGCTAGTTAAACGAACGTCAATAACATGCTCAGTTGTGAGAGATAAGTGTGTGTGATAGCCGTACATCAAATTGCTTGATGGGAACACAAAGTTTGTTTTCAGTTGCAAATTACACTCCATATATATATATGGGGGGGTACTAGTTCCAAGTCAGTTTTACAATGAAAACTGCAGGAAATTCAAACCGGCACTAGGAAACAGACTGATAAACCAGAGTAAAAATTTCCCCTGCAAACCGTTCCCTTTGTTCTAGATGAACGAACGTCTCTCCACATGCTCAGTTCTGAGAGATAAGTGTGTGTGAAAGCCGTCCTTCACCAAGCTTGTTGGGAACACAAAATTTCTTTTCAGTTGCCAACTCCACTACATACATATATATGGGGAGGTACTAGCTCCAACTCGATTTTACAGTGAAAACTGCAGGAACATCCAACCCGCACTAGGAAATAGACTGAGAAACCACAGTATAAGTTTCTCCTGCAAAAACTTCCCTTTGTGCTAAATGAACGAACGTCTCTCCACATGCTCAGTTCTGAGAGATAAGTGTGTGTGAAAGCCGTTCTTCACCTAGCTTGTTGGGAACAGAAAGTTTCTTTAGAGTTGCAAACTACACTCCATATATATATGTGGGTTAGTACTAGCACCAAATCGTTTTTACAGTAAAAAATGCAGGAACTTCCAACCGGCACTAGGAAGCCGCGTGAGAAACCAGAGTAAAATTTTCTCCTGCAACCCGTTCCCTTTGTGCTAGATGAACGAACGTCTCTCCACATGATCATTTCTGAGAGAAAACTGTGTGTGAAAATCGTCCTTCACCTAGCTTGTTGGGAACACAAATTTTCTTTTCAGTTTCAAACTACACTCCATACATATATATGGGGAGGTACTACCTCCAAATCGGTTTTACAGTGAAAAATTCAGGAACTTCAAACAGGCACTAGGAAGCCGACTGAGAAACCAGAGTAAAAGTTTCTCCTGCAACCCGTTCCCTTTATGCTAGATGAACGAACATCTCCCACATGCTAAGTACTGAGAGATAATTGTGTGTGAAAGCCGTAGTTCAACTAGCTTGTTCGGAACACATAGTTTCTTTTCAGTTGCAAACTACACTCCATACATATTTGTGGGTTGGTACTAGCTCCAACTCGTTTTTACAGTGAAAACTGCAGGAACTAAAAACCGGCACTAGGAAAAGACTGAGAAACCAGAGTAAAAGTTTCTCCTGTAAACCGTTCCCTTTGTGCTAGGTGAGCGAAAGTCTCTCCACAAGCTCAGTTCTAAGAAATAAGTGTGTGTGAAACCGTCCTTCACCTAGCTTGTTGAGAACACAAGGTTTCTTTTCAGTTTCAAACTACACTACATATATATAATGGGAGGTACTAGATCCAACTCGTTTTTACAGTTAAAACTACAGGAACTTCCAACCGGCACTAGGAAAAAGACTGAGAAACCAGAGTAAAACTTTCTCCTGCAACTCGTTCCCTTTGTGCTAGATGAACGAACGTCTCTCCACGTGCTCATTTCTGAGAGAAAACTGTGTGTGAATGCC